>NC_033800.1:115656851-115676454 GCF_001876935.1 Asparagus officinalis
CAACAAATTAATATATTATAGATGGTTAATTTGGCTTGGGGCGGAAAAATTAAAAACAATATTTATTAGTGCGTTATTAAAATTTCATTTCACATTCAAGTTTGTAAGGCATCTGGGCAACTGAATAACAAAATAAAATATTAGCATATTTATATCGTCCAAGGTAATAAAGAAAAGTGGATATTAAATTTCATTTTGATTTTCTTTCTCTAACCTGGCCATCAAAAAAGCCAGTCCAAAAGAACTATTATTCATTGATAATGAAGACAGAAACTTTCCCGTGAAAAAAATACAACCAAGTTTAAAAAGATATATGTCACGAATGTTTGTATACCATGTATATATATGTCATAACATTATATACTTAGGCATAACGTGACGTGTGTACATATATCTTCTAAAGGTTCAACTTTTATCAAGCCAAAGTATTATATTATTGTATTAATGGCGGCCATCAGTCCATTGGCATGCTATTATAGGAAAAGCAGTTATGTAGCAGATTTTTCTTGCCAGTGGCAATTATTTTCATGGTGTTATTAGATATTAGATGTATGTATAGAAAAAGTATTTATTTAAATCACAAAAACGGCATTCTTGCACAACATCCTTATAATTAATACTAAAATTTTCAAAATCCTAACCCTTATCTTACTACTCCAATCAGGCAATTCCAACAAAATAAATATACAGTCATTGAAAACATACAACTTAGACCCTAATATAAATACTCAAAATCATTAAGAAATATTTAAAAAGTAATCTTACTACGTTCAAATACATAAAATCGTAAATAAAATAGAATCAATCAAGTTTACATATAAAAACACTAATGCCAACAACACCAACCAAGAGCTCATCTATAATTTCAAAACCCCTAACCTGCGTGGGAGCGAAGGAAAGTCTTAGGCTGGACAGGGGAGCTTCGAGATCTTGGTATTGCTCGGACAGGACATTACACTGCTCGTGCTCTGAAGTAGACTCTCTGCGGGTGTGGCACCCGCCTGCTAGAGATTTAGCGAGGATTGGCGTTGAATGGGAGAAGGCATCGCTCTCGTGACGATATTGGGCGTGGAGACCCTAGGCTCGCGATAAGATGCTCTCGTGATTTTCGCACGTGGAGTTTTAAGGGGTCGCTTACTTTGGGCCGCGCCGGAGGAAAGGGGCTGGGGTTCTCGCAAGATCGCCGAAGATTTTGGGGGTTGGGGGTAAGCTGATTTGGGAGAGAGGGAGATTTTGGTGGCGGGGGGGGGGGGGGGATGGGAAAGGGGGGGGGGGGATAAAGCAGGCGAGTTGGGGGAATTTTTAGCGAGTGGGCGGGAAATGAACATGTTATAGCCGGAGGGAAATGTTTCGCGTTCTGGGCAAATATTATCGGATAACAAACATCGGCTGAGGTACCCATTCAGCGATGTTCAAACCCGTCAGGGCGAGTTTACTTATCGAGCGCTTGACGAATCGCTGACGGCAACCAAGAAATGGTGACGGCAACATCACTGACGGCAATTCCCGTCAGCGATATAAACAACGCTGACGGGAATTTCCCGTCAGTGATGTTGCCGTCAGCAAAAGCCTTATTTCCACTAGTGTATATTTTCTCCCTCTAATTGTAGATCCCCCTCTACTCGCCCCGTGGACGTAGGCAAATTGCTGAACCAAGTAAAACTTGTGTGATTTGCTGTTTGTGGCCATTATAATAGTTTATTAGGTTCACTCGACAAGTCAATCCTAGAACTGATGAGAGGAAGAGCTGATATCCTACTTTGTTGATATATTCACTTCATATTCTTGTTTTCTTGGTGAGACATGAATTCTTATTAATCTTTCTCTCTTATTATGCACCAGAAACTCTGCCGAAATTTTCGCTACGCACAACAAGTGGTATCAGAGCCCAGGTTCAGATCTAGGTTTTTTGTTTTGGTTAGAGGAGTAGATCGATTTGAAAGCTCGTCTAGGGTTTTGTTTGGTGATAAAGGTGGGATCTTTTGGTAAAGACTCTATCTTTTTAGTTTTGAATCTATTCTTTGTTCGTTGGTGCGTTGAGAAAGATGTCGGGGAAAGAAGATGCTTCGGGTGTCGAGGGTAGTGCTTCTGGCATGAAGACCATTCAGAGTTTGAATATCCACTCTATGAAGATAGATATAGAGAAGTTTAATGGCACAAATAACTTTGGATTATGGAGATACGAGGTTTTGGATGCCCTGAACGCGCAGAATTTGGAGGATACCTTAGAGTTAGATGGCAAACCAGATGATATTGAAGAGAAGGTTTGGAAGAAGATGAATCGAACAGTGTGTGGTGTGATTAGATCTTATTTGACTCAAGATCTAAAATATGATGTGATGAATGAGACTTCAACAAAGAAGATTTTGGAGATTCTCGAATGTAAGTATCTGATAAAGAGTATTGAGAACCGCTTGCATTTGAAGAGGAGACTTTATCGTTTCCAATTGAAGAAGGGAATCTCAATTAGTGATCATATGAATACATACACAAAGCATTTTACGGATTTGGTGAATGTGGATGTCATGATTGAAGATGAGGACAAGGTGTTGCTATTGTTGAGTTCCTTGCCCGACGAGGAATATGAAACATTCGTTCTTACTCTGATTAATGGGAAGACATCTCTTTCGTATAGTGAGGTGACTGCTGTACTTGTGAATTATCAGCTACGAAAGAAGGATAGGAAGACTTCAGTTGAGCCGGTAGTAGAGGCGTTGGCCGCAAGAGGGAAGGGTCCAAAACCGGAAAAATTGGAAGTCACAGTCTAGATTAGGACAGAAAAATTGGAAGTCACAGTCTAGATTAGGACATCCTATAATTGGAAAAGATCAGTGTGCTTGGTGTAAGGAGACTAGTCATTGGAAGAAAGACTGCCAAAAGCTCGACGAATGGTGTAATGACCATAAATTTCTAATATTGGTTTAAATAATTTTTTAGTATTTAAATATTAAATACTATTTTTCTAAAAGAGTATTTGTATTTTTCCCAATTTCTCTAGAATTTTTTACGATTTAAAAATACTGTATTATGTTATTTTAATATTTTTACTAATTATAAATTTAATTGTTTTGGTAAAATTTTTAAATAAATAGTTAATTATTCATTATTGTTATTGTTATTATTATTTTGACCATAAATTTTAATATTTATTTTGAATAAATTTTATGATATTTTTTAAATTATTTAAGGGGTTATTTTTCCCTGTATTTTTTCTCTCACCGGTATTTCACTCTGTATCTCTCTCCCCTAAAACTCTCCCCAATTCACGCAAATCTCCCCACCTCGTGTTTCCCTCAACTCTCAACCAACATCCTTCCAACTACCCTATCACGTACCCTCTCTCTCATTAAAATCTCCCTCAATCTCACACTCAATCTGTCTCTCTCTCTGACACATCACACACACACACACACACCACTCGCCTCTGCTCGTCTCGTCTCTCGATCCTCGTCGTCTCTCTCTCTTTGCTCTCTCTCTCTCTCTCCTCTCTCTCTCTTCGCTTACTCGACAACTCTCTCTGTCTCTCCCGTTCTCATATGTCAGCGGAGCGGCGGCTGCTGCCAACTGTCTGCAGCGCACCTCCTGCCACGCCGGCCCAACGATCCTCCAGCCAACCACATCGACGGCGTCGCGTCGCCGGACGCCTGCTGGCCATCAACGGAAGAGGCTCGGAGCTCTGGAGGCTCAGTGCTCACCGCAAAACCTTCATTTTCGGCCCAAGCTCGCGACGAGGCTCCTCCTCCAGCCATGAGCTGCGTCGCCGCCAAAACTCAGCGAGCTCCATCGCGCCCCGGGCTGGACGCAAGCGCCGCCTCCTAGCTCCGCCGACGACCGAGGCTTCGTCGTCGTGCCGCAAGTCTGACGAGCCAAGCCGTCTCGCCAGCACGCCTTCTCAGCCCCGGGCACTAGGTCGCCTGCCAACGATCTGCACGCATCGTGGCGCGCCAGCTCTCACACCTCCGCTTCCCCCTAGCTGCGCCAGTCCCCCCGCCTGCCTTCAACCCCACGTTGGCTGCGTCAACCAAGTCGGCCATCCCAAGTTCAACCCGAGCTCGGCTGGCCTCGACGCACCCCGCGACCCCAGGCCTAGCTTCGCGCGCTGCCCTTCAGCGAGTGCTGCCGAGTTCCTCCCCGGTAGCTCCGAACAGTGAAGACGAGCCAAATCAGTGAGCTCACTGCAGAAAATTGTAGTTCGGAGCTGACTTCGCACGCGTTTTCCGGCCAACTCCGACCTCCGTCCCAGTCGATTTCTTTGCCGGTACGTAGCCCTTCATGTTGCCTATCATACGGTATATTCCTTTCACTTGGGCTCCCTATCTACACCTCGTTATACTCGTTCGAATATCGCACGTCGCATTAACACTCTAATTGTTATCATACACCGTCAATTCCACGAAACCCGTCGTAACGCTGTGCAACCACCCCGACGACCCCCTCTACGGTCCACGATATACCCAAGGCAAGATCCCACTTGCTCAGAACTGAATTTTATATTTATTATGAATTATCTGTAATTTTAGATCTGATATATTTATCTGCATGGGATTGTTTGATGAATAATATTAGATAAATCATAATAATATGATAAATAGCATTTTCAGAATAATTATAATAAATTAAAAGAATTTATTTCGGTAGCAGAATTATTTTTGGATAATTATATCAACTAAAAAGAATTTATTTGAGAATGATAAATTTAAAAGGATTTATTTTAGGAAAATTATAATAATTTAAAAGGAATTATCTTGGAAAAATAACCATTTTAGATTAATTATAATAATTTTTAGAAATTATCGTGTGGAAGAAATTATTTAGGATAATGAATATTTTTAAAAAGAAATTATTTGGGAATAATAAATATTAAAAAAAAGAAATTATTTGGGAAAATAGGTTATTTTGAATTAATGAGAATTTATCTTATAAAAAGATTATTTTTGAATTTATGAATTTTATTATTTAAAAGAATATTTTTAGAATTATTATAATGAGAAAAGAATTTATTTTAGAAAAAAAAGAATTATTTTGAAGTAAATAAATTATTATTTCAGAAGATTATTTTAGAACAATTTTATGATTCAAAAATTCTTAATCTTGATTATCTGATATGATATGATATTATTGTACCTGATTAGCTGCATTGATTGTTCCATGTTGTGATTGAGAATCGTTAGGAGTTTATGACTATAGTGACATGAATAAGACCTAGAGACTTGTGTGTTGTTGACTTAGAAAAACGAGAAGAGTTGGGGTGGGAAAGTCCATGTTCATGTGATCAGATATAGCTGTTGATGTATTTTCCGGGCTCGCGCCGGTGAAGTTTGTGTAGTCACCGGGGTGGGTCTGATGAGTTGAGATATTTGTGTATTCTGGGCTCGCGCCGGTGAAGTTTGTGTAGTCACCGGGGTGGGTCTGAGGAGGTGAGATATTTGTGATTATTTGTGTATTCCGGGCTCGCGCCGGTGAAGTTTGTGTAGTCACCGGGGTGGGTCTGAGGAGTTGGGATATTTGTGATTGCGGTCTATCAGTTATCCGATAATATGAGCCAGTGACCTGTTGTAGGATGACTAGTTACATGACTTAGATTCTTGGCTAAATATGATTCTTGTAAAACGTAGATCAGTTGTGTTTCTTTCCATACATAGATCGGAATTAATATTTAATTATTTACAATTCGAGACATATGGTATATATATGAGGGTTTCCTTGTTTGGATTATTTCGCTCGACGTACTACGTCTTTTGTTGTAGATTTTTAAGATTTAATTCCATCTATGGTATAACCTTGTTGCTTGGATGGTTTCTGATCACTACCTGCATGATCTTGTTAATTTGTTGATTTTTGGATTCTTCTGATTATTAGTATTCTAGTTGTATGCCTATATCGTTATTACTATCATCACATGTTCTATTTCTATTTCTGTTATCGCATTGACCATGCATATATTATCAATACTGTTATTGTATTTGTTTCTTCCTTGGGGGATCTTGTCGTGTGTTATACACGCTAACGTACTCCTATTTTCTGGGTCTACATCAGATTTAGGAGACAGACAGCCTTAGTTCGGAATCGTACAGGAGCCAGATGATTCTTAGCAGGGGTGTCTTACAGAAGGAGTAGAAGAACCAGCTGAAGCGTTGTAGTTTTCTTCCGTAGTAGTAGTTGGACATTAAAACTCTTTTACCGTACTTTTCTTTAGTTGGTGATGGATTTAGTAGTTTAACAGTACTTTCTTTATGGACTATGTATTTCTTATTTTTTAGTTGGATTGTTTTGTAATAAGGGCATGTTGGACCCATATTTTTATGTCGGGGATGATTCACCATGGATGATATGTTTATTTCTTATTCTGGATTGTCTTTATATTCTTGCTATTATGATCGGGGACCTGTGATTAAGATTTATGTATTTGACGCTTAGCGTATTGGGTTGAGAAGAAAAAAAAGAAAGAAAAAATAAATAATAGTGTATATTCTTCTCAATCTAATACGTCGTGGGCTTGTTCACGTTCCGATTCCCTTAGTATTTTGGGAAGCAGGGCGTGACAGATTTTTTTGGTGGCCCATGCAGGTCACGGTTCTGATCACGGTCCCGAGTTCTTACCAGTGAGAATATAGTGGACAATTTAGATACATATCATATTTTATCCGTGAGACTATTTTATAGTCCTTATCCTATTTTCTTGATAGATTTCCTTTCGTCCCTATCTTATCATTCTTTGACTCCCGGGCTTTCCACTATTCTTGTTTCGTCGCTTTGCGACTACCTTCTCTTCCTATGACTCCTCAATCCTCGTGTCGGTCGTTATTATATGTGTTATTATTTTTACAACTATATTTTTTGATTTGACTTATATATCGTTTGATTGTATTGATTTCTGTATTATTTATTACATTATTTTATGTATCACACACAATATTATATTGTGTGTTTTTCAAAAAATAATATTATCATTACTTATATATTTTCAATTGTTCAAATCATATCATTAAGTGTTTTACATTACTCTAGACTCCACTTGTACATTGCATAGTATATTTGATATTTAGATTATTTTATTATGTTTAATTATACTTTTGCATATCTATATTGTTTATGTGTGCGTTTTCTAATATACCATCTATCTTCACTTATGATCTAAATTACTGTATAGTGTTCATATTTCGTGATATACTTTAATAATTTCATGATTTTAATATTCCACATATGCAGTATATTCTTATCCTTTATATTTTCAGTACATAGTTTTATTATCAGTCAGTTTTGTCTTGTTTAGGTTGTTTTAGTATGTTCACATTGGTTTTGTTATTTCTAAGAGCCATATATTACTATTTTGATATTTAAGTAATTATTCATATTGTTAGGTTTGGAATTTGAGTTACTAATTATATATGTTTTGTTACATTATCTCATATCATTAATTATTATTCTTTTGTAACTAATATAAAAGATAATTTTAAATAGCGTTCGTGGGAGTGCATGGTAATTACTCATGGGTTGTCTATAGTACATTGCACATTTGTTGTTAATTGCTTCGTTTTCAATGTGTGTTATTTTGTTAATTGTAACAATATACATTGTATACACATGTTATTTTAGTATTTATTTTATGGTATTTTAGATTTTATTTCTTTTTATTGTATTATTGGTTGTTGTTCTCATTATTTCGTTTACTTGTATTGTGATTTATCTTTTCATCCTTTATACTTACTATTCCTTATTTCATTATAGTGTATTCACGTATGCTATTATATTTATGATGTATACTTTTATTGATTTATATTCAATCATTATTTCTAGTAACAAATTAATGTGTTTAATCTTGTTCTGTTTCATGTATTATCCGTGTTTATGTTCACGTGTTCATCAATCATTCATAGTACATTTATCTATAATATATCGGTGTTTTATTTTACAAATTTATGCCTTCTTATGTTTTCATTTGTTATAGATCTAGTTTATCTTCCATAATCCATATTTTATGTACTATACATCTTTACTTATGAATATTTATGCTTATTGTATTTATGTGATTTTGACTACTATGCAATAAATTGCTACATCTGAATTGATTTTATACAGTAATAATAATTATTATTGTATCTTGTTTATATTTATTATTTTACTTTATGGACATTACTAATATTTCTGATTTATTATATTGTTGTCGAATATATATAATTATGTCCTTATTATGTTTTATATAATATGTTTATTTTGAATCATTTGTTTGTCCTAATGTTTATTTATCATATAATATTTTTGTGACCATTTTCAACATAGTTTATCTTGTTAGCATGATTATACTATGAGTATTCAGACTTTTATGTGCTTATTATTATGTATGTATTTTTATTTTAATGCTTATTATACACAATGATTATATTTGATATATTAAATAAACATGTTTAATATTGATTTAGTATTGTGTCTTGTATGATAATTATTCACTATCATATGCTCTAAAAAATTATTGCTTATGACTATAACTATTTTATTGAATTTATCATCATGTTATACTGTTTACTGTATTTGATTATTATATCTATGCTTCTTTACGTGTATTTATGTTTGGACTACCTTTGACATGAGTTGCTATAATACTTTCTCTGAATTTTTTCATAATTGTAATTTCTTATTTTCGATACTTGTGCCTTATATGTCTTATTTGGTTGAATGCGATTTGCTGGTTACATTCATGTGTTCTGTTTGTAACTATACTTTTGTATATCTTGAATGTTTATTCTACTAACTGATTGTATGATATTTCTATTGTAATTTAATATTTTATTATTATTTTCATGTATCTTATGTTGTACATTATGTTTATCTAAACTATATATCCGTTTGATTCTTTACTATTTTGATTTGCTTATATAATCTTCAAATGTTCTTTTGCTTTTGCTTATATACTATTCATCTGTTATTTGTATTGTATATTTATGTTTTTGTTTTTTATCATGTTTATCATCTGCTTACGGATGATTGATTTATATTTTGTTGAGATTTATGTCCTTTATCTTCTTTATTATTTATATTGTTGAGTTGATACACTTTATCATATATTCTAGTGATTGACAAGTGTTTGAATTATGTATTTATATTTCATGTCATATTTTTTATACTATATATTTGTTATATTTTACCAGTTATGTGTTATTGATTATATTTTAACACAGTGGTGTGTCGTCTTATGATACTATATTAATAATATCGTGTTGATCTTATATTTTCTGTAATTATATATTGTTGTTGACTTTTTACTATTATGCTATGTTTGACTAATACTTATATTTTTGCCTATGCCTAGATATTGCGTTATATTATAATTCGACACGTATTAACTATTTATTTACAATATACATGCTTCCTTATGCCTGTGCAATCTCTTTCAATTATGTGTTCACTCTCTTTATGTTATACTTATCTCATTCTTATTATTCATACTACATAACGAACTTTATTATGACCTTGATTTGTTTTATAAATTTGCATTGACTATTCACTTTGATTCTTTCGAATTATTCTCTATTGTGTCTTGTATAACTTATAACATACACATCCATTTTCTCATTTAATATATGCTCACACATTTTTCATAACGTGCTATGACCTTATTTCCATATTTCTATCCTTGGGTTCTTGTGCATCACTAGCATTTTAATTCCGAGGACAGAATTTGTTTTAAGGGGGGTAGGATGTAATGACCGTAAATTTCTAATACGGGTTTAAATAATTTTCTGGTATTTAAATATTAAATATTATTTTTCTAAAAGAGTATTTGTATTTTTCCCAATTTCTCTAGAAGTTTTTACGATTTAAAAATACGGTATTATGTTATTTTAATATTTTTACTAATTATAAATTTAATTGTTTTGGTAAATTTTTTAAATAAATAGTTTATTATTCATTATTGTTATTGTTATTATTATTTTGACCATAAATTTTAATATTTATTTTGAATAAATTTTATGATATATTTTTAAATTATTTAAGGGGGTATTTTTCCCTGTATTTTTCCTCTCACCGGTATTTCACTCTGTATCTCTCTCCCCCTAAAACTCTCCCCAATTCACGCAAATCTCCCCACCTCATGTTTCCCCCAACTCTCAACCCACATCCTCCCAACCATCCTATCACGTACCCTCTCTCTCATTAAAATCTCCCTCAATCTCACACTCAATCTATCTCTCTCTCTCTCTGACACACACACACACTCTCTCTCTCTCTCTCTCTCTCACACACACACTCTCTCTCTCTCTCTCTCTCTCTCTCTCTCTCTCTCTCTCTCGTCCTCCTCTCGTCTCTCTTCTCTCTCTCTCTCCCCGTTGCTCATCTCAGCACGCCTGCCCTGCGGCCTGCCAACCGCGCCCCGCTCAGAGCCCAGCGGCTCCTCCACCCGCCGCCCCATCCCAGGCCAAACCACCGACTGCCTCGCTGTCGCACGCCGGCTGCCTCAACAGAGGCTCGAGCCTATAAGCTCAGTCCCTCACGGCCGCCACCCTACGCTTGCCCAAGCTCCGACAAATCTTCCTCCTCCCAGCTTGAGCTCGTCGCCGCACCAGCGAGCTCCATCCCGCGTCGCCGCTGACCAGCGCATGCCCTCTAGTCCCGACCGAGCTTCGCCGTCTTGCCAGCTGCCAAACCCAAGCCGTCGCCACCTCCAGCCCCGCACCAGGTCGCCGCCAACCTCACTGTCGTGCCGCCACTCTCAACCACCTCCTCCTCCCCTCTAGCTCCGCCACCTCCTTCAACCCCACGTCGCTGCCTCCAACCACGTCGCCATCCCAAGTTCACCACCCGAGCTTGCTGTCATCGACCACCCCGATGAACCCCAGGCCCGAGCTTCGTCGCTGCCCTTCACCGAGCGCTGTCGAGCTCCTCCCCGACAGCTCCGAACAGCGAAGACGAGCCGAATCAGTGAGCTCACTGCAGAAAACTGTAGTTCGGAGCTGACTTCGCGCGCGTTTTTCGGCCAACTCCGACCTCCGTCCCCGTCGATTCCTTCGCCGGTGCGTAGCCCTTCGTGTTGTCTATCATACGGTATATTCCTTTCACTTGGGCTCCCTATCTACACCTGGTTATACTCGTTCGAATATCACACGTCGCATTAACACTCTAATTGTTATCATACTTCGTCGATTCCGCGAAACCCGTTGTAACGCTATGCAACCACCCCGACGACCTCCTCTACGGTCCACGATATACCCAAGGCAAGATCCTACTTGCTCAGAACTGAATTTTATATTTATTATGAATTATTTGTAATTTTAGATCTGATATATTTATCTACATGGAATTGTTTGATGAATAATATTAGATAAATCATAATAATATGATAAATAGCATTTTCAGAATAATTATAATGAATTAAAAGAATTTATTTCCTTAGCAGAATTATTTTTGGATAATTATATCAACTAAAAAGAATTTATTTGAGAATGAAATCATTTTAGAAAAATTATAATAATTTAAAAAGAATTATCTTGGAAAAAGAACCATTTTAGATTAATTCTAATAATTTTTAGAAATTATCGTGTGGAAGAAATTATTTAGGATGATGAATATTTTTAAAAAGAAATTATTTGGGAATGATAAATATTAAAAAAAGAAATTATTTGGGAAAATAGGTTATTTTGAATTAATGAGAATTTATCTTATAAAAAGATTATAAAAAAAAGAAATTATTTGGGAAAATAGGTTATTTTGAATTAATGAGAATTTATCTTATAAAAAGATTATTTTTGAATTTATGAATTTTATTATTTAAAAGATTATTTTTAGAATTATTATAATGAGAAAAGAATTTATTTTAGAAAAAAAAGAATTATTTTGAAGTAAATAAATTATTATTTCATAAGATTATTTTAGAACAATTTTATGATTCAAATTCTTAATCTTGATTATATGATATGATATGATATTATTGTACCTGATTAGCTGCATTGATTGTTCCTTGTTGTGATTGAGAATCGTTAGGAGTTTATGAGTATAGTGACCTGTGTGACATGAATAAGACCTAGAGACTTGTGTGTTGTTCACTTAGCAAAACGAGAAGAGTTGGGGTGGGAAAGTCCATGTTCATGTGATCGGATATAGCTGTTGATGTATTTTCCGGGCTCGCGCCGGTGAAGTTTGTGTAGTCACCGGGGTGGGTCTGATGAGTTGAGATATTTGTGTATTCTGGGCTCGTGTTGGTAAAGTTTGTGTAGTCACCGGGATGGGTCTGATGAGTTGAGATATTTGTGTATTCCGGGCTCACGCCGTTGAAGTTTGTGTAGTCATCGGGTTGGGTCTGAGGAGGTGAGATATTTGTGATTATTTGTGTATTCCGGGCTCGCGTCGGGGAAGTTTGTGTAGTCACCGGGGTGGGTCTGAGGAGTTGGGATATTTATGATTGCGATCTATCAGTTATCCGATAATATGAGCCAGTGACCTGTTGTAGGATGACTAGTTACATGACTTAGATTCTTGGCTAAGTATGATTCTTGTGAGACATAGATCAGTTGTGTTTCTTTCCATACATAGATCAAAATTAATATTTAATTATTTACAATTCGAGTGAGGGTTTCATTGTTTGGATTATTTCGCTCGACGTACTACGTCTCTTGTTGTAGATTTTTAAGTATTAATTCCATTTATGGTATAACCTTGTTGCTTGGATGATTTCTGATCGCTACCTGCATGATCTTGTTAATTTGTTGATTTTTGGATTCTTCTGATTATTAGTATTCTAGTTGTATGCCTATATCGTTATTACTATCATCACATGTTCTATTTCTATTTCTGTTATCGCATTGACCATGCATATATTATCAATACTGTTATTGTATTTGTTTCTGCCTTGGGGGATCTTGCCGTGTGTTATACACGCTAATGTACTCCTATTTTCTGGGTGTACGTCAGATTTAGGAGACGGACAGCCTCAATTCGGAATCGTACAGGAGCCAGATGATTCTTAGCAGGGGTGTCTTACAGAAGGAGTAGAAGAACCAGCTGAAGCGTAGTAGTTTTCTTCCGTAGTAGTAGTTGGACATTAAAACTCTTTTACCGTACTTTTCTTTAGTTGATGATGGATTTAGTAGTTTAACAGTACTTTCTTTATGGACTATTTATTTCTTATTTTCTAGTTGGACTGTTTTGTAATAAGGACATGTTGGACTCATATTTTTATGTCGGGGATGATTCACCAAGAATGATATGTTTATTTCTTATTCTTGATTGTCTTTATATTCTTGCTATTGTGATCGGGGACCTGTGATTGAGATTTATGTATTTGATGCTTAGCGTATTGGATTGAGAAGAAAAAAAAGAAAGAAAAAAATAAATAATAGTGTATATTCTTCTCAATCTAATACGTCACAGGCTTGTTCACGTTCTGATTCCCCTAGTATTTTGGAAAACGGGGCGTGACAAATGGATGAAGAATAAGTAGAAGGAAAAAGGGAAGCAATCATTATCAGAAGCAAATATCGTTATATCGGATGATAATATTTCTGACTCTTCTATTTATTCGCTTTCTATCAGTCCTATAGATAGCTATTCGGAGGAATCTGAATGGATGTTGGATAGTGGTGCGACCTATCATGTGTGCCCTAGAAGAAAATGGTTCTCTAGTTTTGAGAAGCTGGATAGTGGTGTGGTGTACATGACTAATAACCGTGCATGCCATATCCTTAGGATATGAAGAATTCACATCAAGATGTTTGACAGGACTGTTAGGGAGTTATATGATGTGAGATATATTCCTTCCTTGAAGAAGAACTTGATCTCTATAGGAGTTTTGGGTGGAGAGGGTCTGAATGTTCGAATTGAGGACATGGTTCTCAATATTATGGAAGACTCTCAGATTGTGATGAAGGACGTCATGAGTAATAACCTGTATTACTTGACTGGAGGTATAGTGGCAGGTGGAAAAGTGGCGACTTCTATTGATTCGACTAGACTGCGGCATTTGGGGCTTGGCCATTTCAGTATTGATTCCTCACATAAATTAAAAGAGGGTGTGAAGACCTACAATTTAAAGTCTAGTAAACATGTTGATGTGAGCAAGAAGACCGATGTGAAGTTTAGCATCTCTATTCATTTTGCTAAGGGTCATTCTGGAAGTGTTCACGTGGATGTTCGGAGGCCTTCTAAGGAGACATCATTGGGAGGAAATAGATGTTTGGATTCCTTTGTTGGTGGCTGTTCTAGGCGTGTTTGGGTTGCAACTAAATTCCCTTTGGAGAAAGTCCTAGTAGTATCCAACAGATTGAAGAAGTGTGTGATAGACAGAAAGGTGAAGATACTCCATTCAGGTTTTGGTGGGAGGTACAAGATGGGCATGTTTCTGTATTGGAGCCGAGCTCACGGTATTTTAAGACACTTAGTTAGAAAGGAAATCTTAGGGCAACGAGATAGGGTGGAAAATTTGGAGAGCCGTGCCTTGCTGGAGGAGGATTGGTGTTTGTTGTCAAGCAATGGTCTGCAGAAGAGTTTTTGGACTGAGGCTTCGACATATTCGAGCCATCTTATTAAAGTGTTAACAACTGCTGTGATAGGAGGTAAAACTCAATTGGGTGTTTAGTCTGGTAGTGTCACTTCGGTTGAGGCTTCGATGAGGGAGCTGATTAACTCTCAACAGGTGGAGAGTTTTGGACAGACCTTAGATGTATCGTAGCAGGTGGAGAGTGATATTACTCAACATTGGGTGGAGATTACTCCACATACTCCAGATCATACTATATTGTTTAGGATTCCAGCTGAGGTGACACAGCTTGGGGATCACTTGGTTTTGGATGCAGATGATGAGTTGGGTTTTGATTAGAGTACAACTGATAGATGCAGTTTGGATATGACCATTATTTCACCTCAGGTGGAGGTGTTTGAGGCCATTGGAGGTGCTATCAGTCACAGAGTTGATGATATTGGAGAAGGGTTACGAACTCTTCTATTGGATTGAGGTCGTTCACAACTATTTGGGTGAACTACGTGAGGCTTGATTCTTTGGGCAAAAGGATATGTAGGCAGTCTTTATGATGCAGCCAATTTGGTGAGTTGATATCGATATTTAGAGAGTGTTTGCATTCTCATTTGGGTTCTCGACTTGTCGTGGATTGAGTCCGTTGTCGTGAATTGTTTTACTTCGTACTGGACGTAATAAGTGAGACACTTAGTTTGGTTGGTGTCGGCTCAATTTTGAAAAAACTTCACCGAAATGAAGAATTGTGAAGCTCGTGGGGTCACATGGGGCCCACCCATGTGCTTGTGAAACCGTGTGGTGATGGGTGATTACGTGCGGGAGGCTAAGCTCTTGGATTCCGCGTGAAGAGCCCACAAAACCAGCAGATTTTTTGGCAAATCTTGGACGTTTGTTTTCCGATCCACCCGAAAACACAGCAGATGTCTATAAATACCCTAGCCTAGGGTTCTGTTCCTGAGTGCAAAATTGTTAGGGGCGAAAAAAAGTCAGAGGCGGCTGCAGTGGGCAGGTGTGAAGGAGAAGAAGAAAAGTGCGGCTGCGGGAGAAAAAGTCAGCGGCTTTCTTTGGCTTCGTTCAAACAGGCTTTTGTGCTTTTGAGAGAAATAATTGTGTGAGGGTTTAGATTGAGTGACTGTAAACCCTAGTTATATTTTCTCCTTCTAATTGTAGATCCCCCTCTACTTGCCCCGTGGACGTAGGCAAATTACCGAACCACGTAAATCTTATGTGATTTGCTGTTTGTGGCCATTGTAATAGTTTATTAGGTTCCCTCGACAAGTCAGTCCTAGAACTGATGAGAGGAAGAGCTGATATCCCACTTTGTTGAGATATTCGCTTCAGATTCTTATTTCCTTGGTGAGACAGAAATTCTTATTGATCTTTCTCTCTTATTGTGCACCAGAAACTCTGCCGAAATTTTCCGCCCACTGCGCCCAACACAAGATTTCTGTCGGCTCATTCTGGGACGGCCCGAACACGACGACGACGAGCCCTGTCCTGTGCGCGCCGAGGGCGTCGTGACGTCTCGGTGTGCTGGACCTTTTGACTCCGCGTCAACGTCTGCACGTCTTCCGGGTGGCGACAGTCGGCCCGCATCGACAGAGGAGGAACGGCGAGCGGCCGGGCCGGGATGTGAGGGGGTGGGGAGGAGGGAGGGAGGGCGCTTGCTGATCCTGGGAGGTGAGAGGGGGCAGAGAGAGAATCGGGTATTATAGTCTTTACCTATCTGTAATTCTTCGGCTTTGTGTTTTGGAGATCCAGTGCCATAGTTCAACGAATTTGGGGGTTATGAGAGGCGTTGAAAAAGTTCTTTTTTTGGGGGGGGGGGGGAGCACATTTTCTTTGATTTTGGGGCTGAAAGCATTTTTCCCTTTAGAATTAAATACAAACTCATTATCATGATGACTCAATCTTATAATCATGATAGATATTCAGTCCTATCTAATTCTCATAAAGTTATATAAAGAATTATCTACAATAAGCACAATCTTTTGAGTTGATTGAGCGAGATACAACCTTGGTTAACTCTGTCGATGTGTGTCTAATCGATAGTTACTTCCACTTTTATTTTATCAGTCAGATTCACTTATTTTCTAGCCAATTTTTATTCCCAAAAAATAGACTGCAGACACTGATACTCATCCAAAATTTTTTTTGGGTGTGTGTGTTTTTTCCCGCTCTTTTGGGGATTGATCCGAGCTGCTACACTTTTGCCAGGACGTAGAAAGTCAACTGACTTGTATAAGCAGACTATTAAAATTAGAATAGTCTTTTGCTGACTTATAATTCTGTGGAAAGGTTAAGAAACCTTCCGTATGTTAAAAATAAAATGCAATATTATTTATATGCAACATATAACTTGTATCATTTTCTTCTGCCAGCAAACCTCTTGTCCAGCTCATAAGTGGACAGGTAATGTCAAAACATACATATAGCATGCTGATGATGCCTAAATTATATCAATAATAATTGCATGATAAGCAGTTACTAAACCCGATCAATGGGAACAAGATAAAATTACTTAACAAAAAAAATTTATAATAAAATGATAACTTAACCTCTAAACTTTTTTATAGAGTTTATGCTCGCCGTATTCAACTGTTGCACAACAACCGTATTCAGATACACTAAAGAAAATAAGGCACGTGTTATGAATGGTAGTTGCTCCAAAGTTATAAGTGAGAATTTTTAAACTCCATGAATTTTGCTCAAAATCACACAGTCACACTTGTAACTATAACTGAAATTAATATCTACAATAAAGGAAGTTTCCTTACTCCAATAACTAAGAATTTGGATCCTCTCTATTATAAAAAATTGGTTGAGAAACATAATTTTATAAATAGTCGTTGATTTATTTAGTAGACGATTACAATTCATGCTAAATCTAGAATTCATTATACTCGTTATGAACTGCGTTCCTTTCTAATTTGTACTGAAAGACAAATCACCCTCATCCATTTATTTATTTATTTATAGAGAATTTGAAATACAATAATTACTTGCATAAGGATATTCAAACCTTCAATGTCAATCAAAGATCAAATACTAAGACTATTACACTAACTATTCTTTTAAATAATCACACGTATCAATTATATAACTCTATAATACTACAACGTTATGCTTAGGCATGTGCGCATATGAATAGTCTCTCCACGATTCTATTTTGTTTTTTTTAATGCGAGTCTCTTAAATCATAGTCATTTTAATATTAGTCTTTTAAATCTTTATATTTTGATATTAGTTCTTCAAATCATCTTGATATGTTGATATTATAGTCATCCTGTCAGCTTAACTGTAAAAATTCTAAGAACTTGGATGGGTTAGCTAGCTTGGATGGAGTTAGGGCTAAGCCCTACATCCCCCCCCCCCCTCCCCTCGTTTCAACCTGCACCTATTAAATATTGTGTATAGAGTACTCGTATTTAGTCCCACAATGGGTAGAGTAATAGAACAATCCTATTCATATTGCATATATAATAATCTTGTTTAGTTCTACATTGGATAGAGTAGTAGAACAATCCTATTCACATTGTATAAATAGACTATCATATCAATGAAGAAAGATATCATTTTCTCCTGCTTTGCTCTGCATCTAACATTGTATTAGAGCCACCCAATCAATCCTTTCCTCAAATCCCAACCACACAAATCTAAACACCTCACACGTTGGCCCCAAACCCCATCCACATTCCCAAATCTCTAACCCGTAACCCTAACCAACCCCTAACCCTAACTCTAGCAGTTCATCCCATCGCCACTCCCACCCCCCATCACTCGTCGCCACCGTTTCATGCTCTCCATGCCGCTCGACCACACCACTTGACCACGTCCGCACCCACTCGACCACACCGCTCCTAGTCCTCGCTGCACCCTAGTCGATCACCACTCAACCATGACTCCACCCACCACCAACCCTGTAATGCCCATCCTGGATCGATCGAGCCCATGAACTCACCACCCACCGACCCTACGACACCGCCACACACCCTAGTTGACTCCACTCGACCATAACTTGCTCATTACCGACCCTGTAGTGCGGCCACCCGCATGTGCTGCATGCCACTCTGCCACTGACGACCAACAATGCCCCGTGACTGTCCACTGTTGCTGATCTACACCACAGCTTGACCATTGTTTGAGCATGACCCTCTCCTCTCCACTACTGATCACTTAAACCCTATACCACCGTCATGTCAGTACTGAAGATGCACTTCCATTAGGAATCCATCGACGTCAAACTCGACGGTAATGACTATCGTCTATGGCCTTACTCCCTACGAGTCATTCTTCGTAGCCGTGGGCTCTAGGGCCACATCGATGGCACCTCAAAACCCCTAATTCCACCACCCACCACATCTGATCCCACCAAGGATATGGCCGCCCTCTCCTCTTACGACTTTACTCTTACGGCTTGGACCTTTACTGAAGATCGCTCCTTTGCCACATTAGTTCAGTCCATCTTACCCTCCATCTGACTTTAGCTCGCATGATTCGACTCTGCTATATCCCTCTAGGAATATCTATAGTGATTCTATAATCAGTCGAATGATGCCTGGGAATTCCAGCTATACTAGGAGATCTCTACAGTCACACAAGGTGACCGTTTGATCCGTGAGTTCTACACACACATCTTCGACCTCTGGAACAACTCGCGTCTCTCGAATCACCTTTCTCTGACCTGTCCTCTAGGACTATTTACCTCAATAACCGAGATTGACAACATCTCTTTTAGTTTTTGATGATGATTCGACCAGATTTTGAAGCCACCTCATTCGTCAATCACGTAGACCAATCTTGAGATGGCGGTCACAAAGTTACAAGTAGAGGAGACACACCTTTGGCTCACCACTCTCCCTATCGGCTTGAATTCCTATCCATGCCACCTCTTGTCTGCCACCCTCTCATAGTCCACTTCCTAGAGCACATCTCTCACTGACAAGACAACATCAATCAACTCCTAAGTCCTCCCTCAAGCCACTATGGTGTGACTTTCACAAGCTCTGGGGACACTCCAAGGACATGTGCCGTGCACGGCTAGCTACAACATCCCCGGCCACACCACCTCAGGCGACCATCTCTAAGATTCCATCCACATTCTCATCACCATCTTACACTGATCTCCTGCAGGTGCTATAA
>NC_033800.1:115676464-115683889 GCF_001876935.1 Asparagus officinalis
CCTCCCCCTCCCCCCCCAGCCATAGGTTCGGCTACTACCTCATAGGTCACTCGCTCAGGTACAAAAATTAACTCATGGATTTTAGATTCACGTGCCACACATCATCTGATGTCATCACAAAAACACCTCAATAACCAAACACCTCTTCCCCTTACCACTGTGGTTCGCATAGCCTATGGAACACCATTACCCATGACATCTGTTGGTCACTCTCAATTAACACTCACTTCTTAGTCCCTAATGTAGACCATGTCCCTAATGTCACAATGAATTTATTATCTATCTCCCTAATTACTTCATACAATTATACTACTACATTCACTGTCTCCTCTTGTGTCAAACAAGATCTTCGAACCAAACAAACAGTTAGGACTAGCCATAATCTCAGTGACCTATACTACATGGACAAGCTCATTCTGCCCATACCCACTGCTTCCGTTATCCACATTCTCAACTCCAAATCCACTACCTGCGATCTCTAGCATTGTTGCCTCGGTCACCTATCTCTTCCTCGTCTTCGTATTCTCTGCTTAATTAGCAAACTAGGAACCTTTTTCATAGATATATTGTCTCCTTATACTGGTTGCAAGTTGGCATAACACTTGCCCTTCCTTTTCAAATAAGTAATAAAATTGCATCTGCACCTTTTTAACTTATTCACGACGACATGTGGGAGCCATCCCCACACACATCTTGTGGTTAAAATCACTATTACATTCTATTTAGCAATGATCACTCACGTTTTACCTGGATTGATTTACTTAATGAAAAATAAATTTGATGCTTTCGAAATCTATAAGAACTTCTCCACTATGATCCTAACACAATTCTCCTCCCACATCAAAACTTTATGCTCAGATTGAGGGGGGAATTACCCATTGTTACAAAATTCCTAGCCTTCCAAGGAACTCTTTCTCAACTCTCCTGTCCATATGCTCATCAATAACATGGTGTAGCCGAATAGCGCCATCGATACATCCTAGAAACTACCAGATCCCTACTCTTATCTACATATGTACCTATTCAATTCAGGCTGAAGCCTCCTCGTGAGTGTCTACCTTATCAACTACACTCCATCTATCCAATATCTTATACCCTTCCAATAACTACACAACCCACCATCGAACTACTCTCATCTTTGAGTCTTCTACTATACATGTTTTTTTCAACTCTCACCTTCAGAGTGCAATAAACTTTTAACCCACTCTGTTATTTGCGTATTCCTTAGATACAATATCCGTCATAAAGGATATCTTTGCTATGTCCCCACACTGATCGCCTACGCATCTGCCCACATGTAACCTTTTTGAACACCTGCCATACTACGCTCTACCCTCTCCACCAATACCCTCCCCACTCTCTACTCCCGCATATCTCACATTCCTTGAACTTGACACACTGACTTAAAAAATAACATCTAATCCTTCCTCATCAATTCCCACTCAAGAGCTAAGTCCAGAAGATAGTCCTCTCACTAAGAAAGTGGCTAGTCCTAATCCTACTCCTATTGCAACGGATCAATCATCCCCTCCATCGACCTCCTCATCTGAACCACACATCAATAAAGTCACATCTGAACCATATCCCCTATGGGATTACCAACCACCAGCCAAATGTTGTGACCCTAATTTTCCTCCATTGCATTTCAGACATAAATATGATGACATTAATTTATGTAGAACCTAATTCTTATCATGATGCAGTTAAGTATCCTGAGTCGCAACATGCAATGAAAGATGAACTTACAACTTTCCAACAAACCCATACATGGGATCTCACATCTCTTCCTCCGGCAAAGACTCCCATTAGCTACAAGTGGACCTACAAGGTGAAGATAGAGTGGACGGAACCATTTATTGCCATAAGGCTCGGCTAGTTGCTCGAGGCTTTACACAACAATACTGAGTGGACTACAAGGAGATTTTTTTCTTTATTTGCCAAAATGACCATTGTTCGCATACTACTCACTGTTCCTGCTGCCAAACAATGACCATTGTACTAAATGGATGTCAAAAATAACTTGTTACATGGACATCTCACTGAGGACATCTACATGACTCCACTTCCCGGACTTCCTAACTCCAAGGGTCTTGTTTGCCACCTACAACGAGCCCTCTATGACCTCAAACAGACACCTCGTGCATGGTTCACTTAGTTCACACAGGTTATTCAACCAATAGGTTTCCTTTCTAGTGCAAATGATCCACCCATATTCATCTCTTCTTCTGATGGATCATCGCACAATCTTATTCCTATATGTCGATGACATAATTATCATTGGCGACAACCCATCAACCATCACCTAAATCAAATCTCACCTCCAACAAGAGTTTGAGATGAAAGATTTAGAAAGCTTACATTACTTCCTTGGACTGGAAATCAACCAAACCCTACATAGCTACCATATCTTTTAGCAAAAGTTTGCTAAGAACATCATCAATCGTACCGGCCTAACAGATCCCAAACCAGCTCGGACGTCTCTTGAGTTGAATGTGAAGCTCAAAGCCATTGATGGTGACCCACTACTTGATGCCACACAATATCTACATCTCGTAGGGAGTTTAGTATACCTCACCATCACCAGACCTGATATTTCACATGACGTTCATGTGCTAAGTCAGTTTGTTACTGCTCCACATTCCTCTCACCAAGCTGAACTACTTCGTGTTCTACACTACCTTCGCGAGACTCCAGATAGGGTGCTGTTCTTTTCAGCTTCATCATCACTCACTCTCCACGCCTATAGTGATGCAGACTGGGCAGGTGACACTACAGACCAATGATTCACCATTGATTGATGTATATTTCTGGGTGACTCCCTCATCTCTTGAAAATCCAAGTAACAATACATTGTCTCTTGCTCCAGTGCGGAATAAGAATATTGTGCTCTGGCATCCACCACTGCAAATATCATTTGGCTATGATGACTCCTTCTTGACATAGGCATCCTATCTACAACGACATCTCCTCTTCTCTATGACAACATGAGCACCATTAAAATTTTCAGCAATCTAGTGTTTCATGAACAAACGAAGCATATAAAGATCGACTGTCATTTAACTCGTCATCATTTTCTAGCTGGCACTATCTCACTTCCCTATGTGAATATCGATCTTTAGCTAGCAGATCTATTCATCAAAGCTCATACCATACAGCGACACTCATTTCTTCTTGGCAAACTACCATTAATCAACCCAATTGTAGTTTGAGGGGGATGTTAAATATTGAATATAGAGTAGTCTTGTTTAGTCCCACATTAGGTGGAGTAGTAAAATAATCCTATTCATATTGTATATAGAATACTTTTCTTTAGTCCCACATTGGGTAGAGTAGTAGAACAATCATATTCATGTTGTATAAATAGACCATTATATCAATGAAGAAAAATACCCTTTTCTCCTGATTTGCACTACATCTAACACCACCCCTAGCTTGAGGAGCCGAGTCGTTTGAGAGAGTGGACGAAGGAGAAGGCGCCCTATGCCATAGTAGTGTTGGTATTTGAGAGAATGGACAAGGGATAAGGCTGTTTTTTTTCTTTTTTCTTTTTTTAGGGGGGGGGGGTGGGGGGAGGGGACAACAACGATGATCAATGAAAGAGAGGAGGGAGAGGAGGTTGGAGGGGTAATGATAAGAGGAGTATAATTGTCCATTGAAGCAAAAAGTTAAACATAGAATATTCTCCATTCATTTTAACATGAACTAACTAGATGAGCACATATGAACATCTTTATGTAAGTTGGGGGAATAATATCAAAATATAAAGATTTGAGTGATTAATACAAAAATACTTATGATGCTAGGGACTCATATCCAGAAACCCCTCCAAGTCAATGACCTTCAACTTCGGCAAAAAAAGGGAGAGTTGAATGGCTTTTTTGCATGCTCAATTATCAACATACAATCTAGAGCAAGAGATCTTGGACCCAACGTTCATCTAGATGATCATGTTGGCTCGCATTAAAATCCTGTATTTATATACTCATTTTATCAGTCAAACTCAATACTCTCTTTTGTAACTCTGCTTGCATGCGTAGGTCCCACTTTGTACTGAAAGGGCACCACGAAAATTCTTAAATGAATAGTGTACATAAAAAAGCGATATTACTTTTGTACTCTCACACAAAGAGAGAGAAAAAAAGAAACTTTTCAAATAACTTTCACCAAAAAGTAATAGTAATAAAAAATAAATTATGAGTTCTTATGCATCTTCTTTTTTTATGTCAAGTAGTACAAAAATAGTACAACTCTTATAGTACGCTATAATCTTTTTATTTTGTATGACCCTCTCTTCTGTATGATGCTAGGTTAATTAGGTCAATTAACATAATCAGAATAGATTTATAGTTTTATAAAATACTCATAATTCCAACAATAAAATATGGTAATATATAATAGGATTTAGGGGAGAGTTTGTTTTACCAAGTATATGTTAGAATTTAACCGTGATTAATTCAAAGAGATTAAACATAAGAACGCAGAAGCATACCTGAATCCATTTGGATTTGCACTGATCTTAATCTTAGGTTTGAAATCTTCTAATCTAGAGGGTCTCTTTTGAGTTTCTCTCTTAGATGTGGGTGAAGAGAATGAGAATACTAACCTTTAGATTAGGGACCATAACCCCTTATATAGATTTATAGTTTTCTAATTTAGCCCCTCATTAAATTAGAATTCCAATCTCGTATCTGCACAATTAGCCCATGATAATTTAGTACAAATTGACCCAATTACCTGATTGATCACTTTATACGGGTCAGCTACAAAGATAGCAACACATACTGATGTAACATATGTGCCCATAAATAGATTCAAATCTAACAATATCTCACTTGGGCACCATATATTTTCTTAAAGTGTGTATAACCGTATGAGCTCAAAAGTAGCTATCCCTGATAAGGGTATTTCCAAACAGTCTTGTCCATTAAGTATATCAATATAGGATCAAAAAGGCCTTCGTCATATTTATCGTAACTAAACCCATCAATGGTCACATATACCAATATAATCAAATGACATAGATCAATCATGGATGTGCAGCATGAAAATTTACATGCAATGTGATCCGTACATGTCTATTTTCAACTGGTCCTACCTTAAACTTTAGTGAGGTCAACCTCAACCATATATAATAGAGTGTATAAACTGAATACTTTAGTCTGATCAGACAATACAACCTAATATAATGCACCACAAATTTCAAACTCTTACTAAATCATGATATTCCCAAATAATACCACACCCATATGAGTAGTGTGCTCATGAAAGATCTTGGGTGGTAATTCTTTAGTAAGAGAATCTGCTATCATGGAGTTTGTCCCAATGTGCTCTATGGATATCTGTCCACTCTGTACCCTTTCTTTCACAACTAGGAACTTAATGTCAATATGTTTTGACTTAGTTGAACTCCTGTTGTTATTGGAATACATAACTGCTGATTTATTATCACAAAAATAACTTTAGTGGTCTTTCAAAATTTTTCAGAATACGTAGTCCAGTGACAAAATTTTGCAGCTATATTTCCTGATTATATGCTTCATAACAGGCTACAAACTCTGCTGCCATAGTGAAGAAAGCTACAAGTGACTGTTTGACACTTTTCCATGATATAGCTCCTCCTCCTAACATATAAATGTAGCTGTAGGTGTTAAAAAGTACTTAATAGGTCCCCGAACATAGCTCGAGACGAAGAAAAGATGATGAATGTTATTATCTGAGTCAAGAAAGATTATCCAACGCCAGTAAATGCATGAAGCGAATCGGTGAAGTGTACAAGTTAGCGAAGTGACGAACGTGCGTAAAGGTAAAACAAGCGCAAAACAAGTGAACTAAAGGGGCTGCAAATAGCCGAAACATCAAAAAGACGAACGGAATAGGCCAGGAGCCACGCATGAATGCGAGCCACCATTTGCGAGACACCAAATGGTGGCTTGCACCCATGCGAGCCACCAAATGGTGGATCGCACCCATGCGAGCCACCAAAGCATGCCACCAAATATTGAATCGCATAGCTCCGAGCCACCACGAGTAGTGCTGACTCCCAAGACTCCCAAAATACGGATTTCGATGTTTTTTAAGGATTCTTTCGTCCCAGGACCTCCCTAACTGTTCTGAAGCTATCCTTAAGTGCGCCTGGGTGGTTATCAACTGAAGATGATGCCAAAATACTTGATCTTATCAGAAAATATGGTGACAAAAGCCTATAAATAGAAGCCCAGTGTCTTCATTTGAGAAGATCTGAAATCAGAGGGCGAGGTACTGTCGAATTGAGCAGTAAACCATGAATTTCAGAGGAGAATTGGCGAATCTTGGCGATCTTTTTCATAAAGAAAAAGCCTTCGAAAGATTTGAGATTCTCTCTCCCTCTTTCCTCTAGATTAAACTTAGTTTTAATCTCGAGAAGAACAATAATCTCGCTTGGTCGTGATTGTCGCTGCTGCGATTGCTTCCTTCGTAAAGCAAGAACATAATTATTTTGTCAATTGGATCTGATCTGCGATGGTCTACGGACTAACGTATTCCCGACACAGGCAAAGATCCCACAAAAAACAACAGGAGATAAACTACTGCTGTATTTTGTTGGATAAAGTTATAATTTTCACTTTTTTATTATAAGAAGATCTTATAAAAAGATCGGCTTTTCTTTCAGTTTGAACTTGTAATCGATAAACGGTATAACAGGTTTAACAACAATGAAAAATGTAACTTTTGACGAAAACAAACTGGTGACCACAGTGGAAGCCAACAGCCTTTCTGCGAAGGCAGATGTGTTGCAACCTCGGATACACATCCTGATTGAAGAAGAGGTCGAATATGAGTTCGACCAACAGAAGTTCGAGGAGTACTTGTCCTCCTCCTCCAGATTCGCCTCTGCTCACAAATATAGGAAGGTCCACTGGTCTTCAGATTTGAAGACCTAAGAAGATGACCTCCGCACCGTTGCCACTACAGTTGCACATCGCAACGCTTCTCCAGCTTCCAACGAGGTCGGATTTGCAGATCTGGATCCCTCCTTGATCAAGGAGTTAACCGCTGAAGGCGCGCCAACCCTATCAAAGAGAGCGCGTCAAAGGCGATGCCAACGCCTCGTGCGCCAATTTGCCAAGGCCTTAGAGCCAGTCGACGGAGTCTACTATAAGGCGAATCTGAGATCTAATAAATATCAGAAGCCTCAGCAACAAACATGGGATTTCCCCTTTAAAACAGTGGCTAATGAATGGACATGCGTTAAAAAGACTCGCTCAACCCTTGAGGAGCGAATCCAAAAATGTCGTGCATTGCTTGCACATGCAGAAATCCTCATACAGGAAGCCAATAAATTACAAAGGCACAATGTAGTCAACAAACCATCAAAACTACGCTAAATCTGGAAGCCAAAATCCAAAACAAAGCCCCAAAAAATCGAACCACTGGCTGCTGGCTCGG
>NC_033800.1:115683906-115811909 GCF_001876935.1 Asparagus officinalis
CTCAGTCTCCGACAGCCTCTGTTCCTATCCCGATGAATCGTACACCTCCGGTGGAGCCCCATAACAATGTGGACTTATCTTGATTCAAGATAAATATTACAATTGTCTTGGTCCTTTGCATGAAAGTCGAGGCAAAGCTCCGATTAAAGAGCACTCAGGTCCGATGAATGAACCCTAAGTAATTCGTTATACTGGGGGTCGTGCGCGTCCTCCCAACAAGTCAAGGAGCTCTCATGTTGAAAAAGTACCTGTAACCGCTCGCCTTGGATTACGAGTTGAAGTCTAGGAGCCCGTTGGGGCCTCACGCTCACGAAAGCGTGGTTCCAAATGAGTGACTTTTGAAAACGCCAACGAGGCATTACACCCCCTAAGAGAAGCGTGTTCGTCAGAAAACAATGACGTTAGACTTAGAAAATCATACCAGCACACGATAGGTTACTCTAACAATCATGCCGATGAGTTGTACTATTGGGCTAGGGGTACGAGCAAATCTCGAAAGAGAAGTACCCGAGAAATAGATTCTCACTGTCCGTGTACCAAGCTCATCAGGGCGGTATTATCAGAGTGTAGCTACCCCAAGACCGCTCCACAGAGGGTCTCAGTATTTGAAAGACTTTCTACTGAAACGTCAGTGCCCAAGCTAAGGTGCTTCCACAGAAGAAGATCAACCGGTCAAAGTGGTGAACTTGCAGAAAGCACCATCAACATGGCTGACAAGGGAAAGTCCACGTGACGTTTCAGTCCCAAACCTTTCCTAAAAATATCCCAGCTCATGACTCGGCTGTGAACCAGGGCTATCAGGCCTAAGGATTATAGGAGAATTCAGAGAGGGCATTCCTCAGATGATGAAGTATCAGATGCAAACTCTGCAATCGCTTCTGATAATACAACATCCAGTGCGGGACAGACTCGAGAAGCATTCTTGATCACTATTGAACAGATAGCTCATCTCCTTCAAGAAGCCTTGGCTAAGCGGAAGGAGGATTTCAAAATTGAGATGGAGATGGCCGTACATTGGATCAAAGATTTACATGCCCAGCAGCTCCAAGAGTTGTCAAATCAGCATGGTGAATCTAGTCGTCACCACACTACCAATCAGGTAGATAGCGACTCAGAAGTGGAGGAGAATATCAATGCCGATACTCCAGTTGATGATAAAAATACTGAGGATGTCCTCAACACTGGGGGTAGCCCCACCAACAATACCAACACTGGGGGTGGCCCCACCATTCCTTTTCAAAATCGCCCGAAGATAGATACAAGCGAAGATCTCAAGATGAAAGACCTCGAAAGCAAGATCAATGCTTTGATATCTGCCCAAGAGGTAAAGAAGACCGTCATTCCGTGTCCTTATTCGAGGGAGTGGGAATCAATTCCGTACCCGGTGAAGTTTAACCTGATTAACTTCACACCATTCGACGGAAGGGGTTCGCCCACTCAACACTTGATTTACTTCAAGTCCTACCTAGGGATCATTTCTGGCATTGAACCTCTGATGGTTCGATCATTCGTGGGAACCCTTCGTGTAGCTGCCTTCGACTGGTATCACCATCTCAAGCCGGGGAGTATCAATAGCTGGGATGACATGGAGAGTATTTTTCTTACCAATTTCTTCGACGATGACACTGAAGTGTCAATCAGAACACTCTTTGAAGAGAAACAGAAAGATGGAGAACTGGTTGAGAAATTCGTCAAGCCCTTCCAGAATAAAGCAATGAACTGCCAAGATCTGGTCACAGAGGAATTCATTCTCCAAACATGCAACAACAACCTATCCTTGGACGTGTTAGAAGTGATAGGTACGACACCATCCAAAAAGTGGAAAGAGTTGAAAGTACAAGGGGAACAGGCTAAACGCTTCCTTAAAAGGAAGAAAGCTACAAGGGGTCAACCGGCAACTAACGCCCCAAAACAGAACTTCACCCCCCCTGTGGTAAAGGAAAGGCGCACGTAAATATGGTGGATGCAAATCAGACATTCCAATTGCAACCCTAACAACAGTCGCAATAACAAACGCCAATGCAGCAAATGCCTCAATGGCAGCAACGGCCTCCAAGACAGCAGAAGACTTCTGAACCGAAATTCCCGAAGGAATACTCTTTCAAAGAAGACGAGGTTCCTAGTATCTTCAAGTACTTATTAGAGATAAATTTAAGCTACCCCTAATCACTGATTAAGAGGGAGCTAAAAAGACTATAGATCCACGATATTGCGTGTTCCACAGAGCAGTCCATCATCCCACAAAGACATGCTATGCTCTTAAGGATAAAATTCAAGCCTTGATCAATGTTGGTATCATCACTCCAAAAGCAACCCAAGGAAAAGAAGGTATTATTACTTTAAAATATTAGCTGAGCTGGGGGTGGCTACAACTCCCCTACACATTTAGGGAAATCCCAGCAACAACCAACTAATAAGCAGAAAGAGAAAGAACCCCAACGCCAGGAGGTTCAGAACTCGAAACAGTCTCGATTTAATTGTCCGATTGGGAGAGACAAACCGGGAAGTTCAAGCACACCATTCAAGGGGTTAGAAAACTACTTTACTGACTCCCTTCTTTACGGTTCTGAATCCGATACTGAATCATCGGCCTAAGGTAGAGATAACGAAGAAGAAGCTGATACCGAAGCTAGGCTTGATTACAATGGTGATTTTATACTAAATAACATTATACCCTTTGTAATCAGTCTTGATGATGGTGAATCATCAGACGGTAGTTGTAATTGGTAACTTGCCAAAGAAATAATAAATAACGATTTAGAGTATTCGTCGTGTCTTGATAATATAATGCAGGGACTATATGCTAACTCCAACATACACATGCCGCTTCAGTCATCTTGCTTGACAAAGAAGCATGTCCAAGACTTATTTGGAACAACCCTTGTCATCCTGCTAAAGCAACGGGTGGAAAGGAGTTAGTTTTTGGCAAAGGGGAGACATCTCCACCATCAGATCTATTTTTAAAGGAAAATAGTGATGATGTGAGACGCGATCCTCATTTATTCAGATACAGTCAATAATCACGATACTTCATGAAGAAATGGGGATACAACTTTGCACTTGAAGAAGGTCTTTATTTTGGTCGAGACCCACGGGTTCCACCTCGTCTGGCTTGTGTACCGAAAGGAAAACCCGATAATTATTATGGCTATAAAAGGGGTCTAGGCTACACCTCTTCATCCGATGATGAATGTTGCTAGCAAACCATCAACCAATTAGCAAATAAGGACAGATACTCATCCGACTCTTCCAATTAGGATTCCGATGTCAGTCTTGGAGCAAAGGAAACCTCCCACCGAAGATAAAGTGGTCCAGGTGAACATAGGTGACGAAGGGAATCCAAAACCAATATTCGTAAGTGATAGTCTTCCACCAGACGAGAAAGAAGAGTTGATTGCTCTCATCAGAGAATATATTGATATTTTCACCTAGAATTATGAAGATATGTCAGGACTTGACCTAAACGTGGCAATGCATCGCCTCAACATCAAATCAGCTGCCAAACCCATCAAGCAAAAGCAAAGACGGTTTCGTCCACAGATTATGGAAGCAATTGAGGCTGAAGTTAAGAAGATGATCGATTCAGGCTTCGTCCGGGAAGAACAACATCCCGATTGGCTTGCGAACATCGTTCCAATTCTAAAGAAGAATGGAAAGATAATGATCTGCATTGATTTTAGAGACCTGAACACCGCGTGCCCAGAAGACGACCTTCCTCTCCCTATCATAGATGTCATCATTGACAACACGTGCGGATTTAAGAGAATGTCTTTCATGGATGAGTTTTCGGGCTACAATCAAATCAAGATGTACCCGGACGATGAAAACACACCGCATTCAAGACACCTCTCGGTGTCTTCTGCTACACAGTCATGCCTTTTGGATTGAAGAATGCATGTACTACCTATCAACGAGCAATGTCAAAGATTTTCCAGAAACACCTTCAGAAGACCGTTGAATGCTATGTCGATGGCGTGGTCATGAAAAGTCATAACAAAGACGACCATATCAAAGATTTGAGGACAATGTTCGATCTCATGCGGACTCACCAGTTAAAGATGAATCCCACCAAGTCTTTCCTCGGAATGTCTAGCAGTAAGTTTCTGGGATTCATCATCACCACGAAGGGTATCCGCATTGACCCCGACAAAGTGAAGGAAATAAATGAATTACAACCCCTGAGAAACCTTAAAGAACTCAGAGGATTGCAAGGACGGCTAGCCTATATTCGTTTGTTCATCTCGAATCTATCCGAAAAATGCTAACCGTTTTCTAGGCTCACGAAGAAAGGCGTGTCGTTCATTTAGGGTGACGCTTATCAAAAGGCATTCGAAGATATCAAAGCATATGTGGTGAATCCTCCTGTTCTCGTGGCACCAAAGTCGGGTAAACCGTTTTTGATTTATATTAAGGTGATGAAACACTCGTTAAGTGCTTTGCTTGCACAAGACGATGACAACGGTCATGAACAGGCCGTCTATTACTTAAGTCGAGAAAGAATGCCTCGCTTTGGTGTTTGCCATCCAAAAGATGCGGTACTATCTCATTGGACAGACAATCTACGTCAATTCCAATGTAAACCTAGTCTGGGTATTTATGACGCAACCGGCCTCTATGAATTAGAGACTAGCGAAATGGGCCCTACTCCTATCCCAATACGATTTGCATTTCAAGCAATAGAAGGCAGTTAAAGGACATGGAAATTGTGATCTTCTAGCTGTAGGCCTCTTTGTTTTAATGATATTTAACAAACAATTTACCACTAATGTTGTTTATCTAGTATTCGTGTTTTCTTATTTATTGTAGACAAACAATATATTGGAGGTTGGATGGAATTATGCCATAACGATCATATCAAATGGAGGTTGGCGAATATAGTGGTTGAAGCCATGCAATTCAAGTTAAAGATTCAAGTTTAAGCTTCATCCGCGAGATTACCAAGTCAAGCTATTGAAGATCTTGGGTAATTTAGTTTAGGAGTTTATATTATGTGTGTTAGTACTTTAAGCTCAATATCATATACACACACATTTTATTGGTTTCTATGTATATATATATAGTTATATATATATATATATACACACATTTTGGCTTTTTATTTATCCACAAACAAAGTTTTTACTAGCATATAAATAAATATTTATATTCATACATGTTTGTTTTTACGTGGATAAATTGGTTTGGTTTAATTTCATAGATATGAAAAAAATATATATTCATATTCATACTCATATGTTTCATATTCTACTGTATTTGTGAAAATACTATATTCATTGTTTATAGACTTCATAACAATAGTTTACATCTTTCTTCATGTCTATAAAATCATTTTGTATTATTTTAAAACATGGTTAAGCTAAAATGTCAAAACTCATATGTTTACATTTTCATGTTTTGGACTATTTTGCAAAATAATGATATTTCTCATTTGGGAGGTCTTTTTTGAAAATAATTTTTTTAGCATGTTTATTATCATGTCTACAATCATTTCCCAAAGTTTTATAATTTTTGGAATTTATTTGATATTTTTAAACAGGGTTTTAAAATCAGAAAATAACTTTCAAAACCTGTATTTTCATGTATCAGTTTGCGGTCGACCGTCACGGTCGACCACGCTAATGTTTTTCCCTCAGGAGCTAGCAAAAACTTTTGTGGTCGACCATGGTGGTCGACCGTCTGTTCGTAAGTTTTCACGGTCGACTGTCGCGGTCGACCAGGTGTTGTCCTGAGCCGTAGTTCTGCTGTTTTGTTGCTTGCGGTCGATCGTGAGTTTTCCACGGTCGACCGCCGATCACCTAATGGCTCTATTTGTACAGAATCTGATTTCTGATTCTGTGGGCTGTTTGGTCTTTTGATTGGGGTTTTTATTGTTGGTTTCTCTTCCTATATAAACCCTCAAACCCCTCTCTACCACAACAACCAATGAGAATGTTTTAAACAAGTTTAACAAGGGCTTTAAAGTTTGTTTTGTGTGTTTTAGAAGAGTTTGGTTTGTGAAGACTGTTTCAGAAGTGGAGGAGATCATCTATATTATTTGGGCTTCATCTTAATCCATCTCTCCATCTTGTTTTTTCAGAGAAAAATTTTTAAACTCATATCTAGCTTTACATTTGCATATTTATTTTGATTATCATTCTTTAAAGCTAGTTTTTATATTGAGTTTAGATTTGATAACTTATTGTTACACACACCCACATTGAGCTTATTGTATTTTCATACTTAGTATAATTTGGGTTGTGGGGAGTTGTAATAATTGAGAGTGAGCTACATTGAGTTCTCATCTATTGTAGAGAACATATTTGTTGTTACATTGTTAGTGTTGTAAAGTTTTCGATGAGCTAGAAAACCGAGTGTGAGAAGTGGATGTTGATCGGTGAACGTTGAAAACTAACATTATGAGTGTTTGTGAACGTTGATCGGTGAGCATTGAAAACCGACATTATGAGGTGTAAACGTTATTCGGATGAGCGTGAAAAACCCAGTTGTGATAGTGGATTTCTCCCCGGGAGTGGGGAACGAAGACGTAGGACGGAAGGTCCGAACTCCGTGATCATATCGTGTGTTTGAGTTTTCTTTGGCGCACTTCTCTTATGTTTATATTTCTTATCGCCATTGTCCATTGCTCATTATTTATATCATCCACTATCTTGTTTACATTATTTACCCTTGTGTTGTTTATATATATATCCTTGCTCATATATTTGTAATATCTCATTGCTAGGATATATTCATTAGTTTATATTGCCTATCCTAGCTCATGTATCTTGTTGTATTTTATACTTGCTAGGATAACTTATTCATTTGTTTTAATTGGCATAAAATCAGATTAGATTAGCATAAGACCCTAATCAACCCCCCTCTAGGGTTCAACACTAGCGGCTAACCCTACAACGGATACAGTCGAATTATATGATAATTTACCAGATAAAACTCATAAATTCAACACTACCTTTCATCAATAGGTGTGACAATTATACTTCGATGGTGCTTCCCGAGCGACCAATACGGCAAATGCTCCCGATAATTCTAAAATCTCCACAGGAGTCAGAGTCATCCTAGTTTCCTCGGAGAAGCATGTGATACCACGAGCCTACTCTTTGATAGGAAAATGTTCCAACAACGTAGCCGAATACAACGCGCTGCTTATTAGGCTCAGTTTTGCTAAAGAGCTAAGGGTCGAATATCTCAAAGCTTTTGGTGATTCTCAACTCATAGTCAACCAAATTCAAGAATAGTACGAAGTTAGGAATCAAGACTTGATACCATACTATAAGGCGTCCATCGAGATGACAGGTTCATTTGAAGAATTCTTCATCGAATATATTCTGCGTCTCCAGAATGCATATGCAGATGTATTGGTGGCATTAGCGGTATCTCTAGCACAGACTCCCGACATAGAACAATGGGTCATTGTTAGAACTCACCAACTTTTCATACCAGACTACGTCTTGGACATCAAGGAGGCGCATACAACCAAAATTGAACTCGAACCTCGAGATTGACAATTCCCCATTATCGACTATGTTGTGCATGAAATTTTGTCGTAAGATATAAAAGAAAGAGACTCTGTTCGACGAAGGGCACCAAGATTTTATTATAACATGGTGACCCAAATGCTGTATCATCGCACATACGACGGTTTACTACTCCGATGCCTCTCAACAAAAGAGGCGGAAGAGGCTCTCAAAGAAGCTCATGATGGAACATGTGGTGCACATCAACCCGGTCCCAAACTCTATGATCAACTTAGAAGAATGGGGTATTATTAACTGACTATGGTCCAGGACGCAGTCAACTACACCTGATAATACCATGCATGTCAAATATACGTAAATTACATGCATCAACCCCCGGAGCACCTGCACCCTTCGACTACTTCATTGCCATTTGAGACTTGGGTAATGGATATCATTGGTCCTATTTTCCCACCATCAGTCAAAGGTGACCATTTTATTTTGGCAATCACCGATTATTTTTCAAAGTGGGCTGAAGCAGTTCCACTCAAAGAAGTGAAGACAAGCGACATCGTCAAGTTTATCAAACACCATATCATTTACCGATATGGAGTTCAAAGGCAAATCGTACACGACAATGGCCCTTAGTTTATGAGCAATGCCTTCATCAAATTTTGCTGGAAGTTCAAATTGAAGACGTCTCTTCGACAGCATATAATCCTACGACAAATGGGTTGGCTGAGTCGTTCAATAAGACAATCATAAAGGTTTTTTCAAAGCTCGTGAGAACCAACAAGTGAGACTGGAATGAAAAAATCGTCGAAGTCCTTTGGGCCTATCACACCACAGTCTGCACCCCTACCGAGGCGACTCCATACTCACTAGTGTATGAATGCGAAGCTGTTCTTCCCTTAGAAATTCAAATTACATCCCTTCGTATCGCTCTCGCAATAGGGATGACAACGGAGGAACAACATCAGAAACGTCTCGAAGAACTTAAGATGTTGGACGAAAGACGTTTGGAAGCTCAGCAGCAAATTGAGTTTTACCAAGCTAGAATATCTCGTGCTTTTGATAAAAAAAGTCAAGAAACGAAGCTTCAAGGAAGGAGACTTGGTTCTCACCATCCGACAACCAATGATACTTAACTCCAAGAAGAAAGGTAAGTTTGAGCCCAAATGGGAAGGACCATTTGTGATAGAGACGGTCTACTCTAATGATACATACCGTTTAGTCACCCAAGACGGTTGTAAGCTCATGATGCCGATAAATGAAAAGTTTCTGAAAAAGTACTATCCTTAGTACACTCGAAACAACTTATCCAATGGGAAGTTCCTGGAGAATACCCTACAAGCTATTCTTAAGGACAACTCGAGATTAGTGGATTATTCAAGATGAAGACCCATCATATGAACAACTCATCCTTAATCATAAATAGGAAGTGACTAAGAACCTCCTACAGTAGCTATTTAATCGTTATCATAATGATTAAGACCCCCTCGCTATGATTTTCAAGACACTGTTTCATTGAGATGAGATTCAGTTCAGTCAATCTTTCCTCACGAAACTCCCTCTGTTCCTCATTGATCTGAGCAATTGACGGTGATCCCATCAGAGTTCTTTCGGTCAAATCCATTCAAACTCTCATTGCATTTGCGCACTTAACACTCCCAAGGTTAAGTCGTATTGCAGTATTCTCAAAGTTTAGCTGCCAATTCATGGAAAGCGGCAGACCCCTTTCATGTTAAATTCTTATCACTTAACATTAAAAAATTCTGCTGAATGTCTTTTATAAATCAATACTCCTACTGTGATTTGCACTCTCACTCCCATTGATTCAGATCGGTCAAACCTTCCTACAGTTAGGACCACAGCTAAAATCCCCTCTCGATTCCTTCAATGAAGAAGAGGTCAAAAAATTGAGTGATCAAACCTATAAAAGTTAGGATCATCTCAAACTCCTCTTTCGGTCAAACCTTCCTACAGTTAGGACCAAAGCCAAATTCCCCTCTCGATTCCACAATGAACGAGAGGCTCACTTTCAAATCGTACTTCCCTTTCGATAAACGAAAGGCCTCCACCCCAATTGAACGACCAAACCTATAAAAGTTAGGATCGTCTCAATGTCCCTTCTCAGTCAAAACCATCAAATGGTTATAGCCAAAACTAAATTTCCTTTTCGATAAACGAAAAGCTCCCATCCCTTTCCCTTCAGTCAATCCTATAAAAGTTAGGGCCGAAGTCAGAATTTTATCTCGATAAATGGGAAAACTCATCTTTAGGTCAGGTAACAAATCCTATAAAAGGTGGGGTTATTTGAATCTTTTTGATTCTCGGAGTGAAGATCCCACCCTTTGTTTCACATCGTAGATTCTCGAAGTGGAGATCCCACTTTGAGTTTCTTTTGCAGCCGAATATAGAATATAAAATTTTTCCTTCCTGGTATCAGGTTCACTTCTGCCCTAAAAGAAGGCCTGGAGATAGAATATAAAATTCTTCCTTTCCGGTGTTGGGTTCGTCTTTGTTCTAAGAGAAGACACCAGAATCCAATTCTGGGGAATTTTATTCCGAAGCCTAAGTAGGGATAAGTTAACGCTTACCATTCATTTTCGGTTAATCTTTTGCCGTAAAAAAGACAAAACCCTACGTATTCAACATCGTAGCAGACCGTTGTTAATAATACCATAATCCATGCCTTACACGTATGGGAAATTTTACCTTGAAGCCTAAGTAGGGATAAGTCAGCGTCTAACACGCGTTGCCGGTTAATCTTTTACCGTAAAAAGGACAAAAACCCATGTATTCGACATCATGGCAGGTCGTTATTAATAACGCCATAATCCATACCTTACACACATGGGAAATTTTATCTCGAAGCCCTAAGTAGTGATAAGTCATCGCCTAACACGCGTTTCCGGTTAATCTATTACCGCAAAAAGGACAAAAACCCACGTATTCGACATCGTAACAGACCATTACTAATAACGCCATAATTCATGCCTTACACGCATGAGGAATTTTATCTTTAAGCCTAAGTAGGAATAAGTCAGCGCCTAACACGTGTTGCCATTAATCTTTTGCTGTAAAAGGACAAAAACCCATGTATTCGACATCGTGGTAGGTCGTTATTAATAACGCCATAATCCATATCTTACACGCATGGGGAATTTTATCTCGAATCCTAAGTAGAGATAAGTCAACGTCTAACACGCGTTGCTGGTTAACCTTCTCCGCGAAAAGAACATCAGGATTCACTTCTGGGGGATGTTATCTCGATCCCTAAATAGAGATAAGCCTGCATCTAACACATACTGCCGGGTAGTCCATTTCCATAAAAATAACCAAGTCTACGTATTCTAACTCGTAGCACTAAGTCTAAAGGAGTTCATTCCATCAAACATATGAAACGGACTTAGACAATTCATATGCTAGCTCGACTCAAATGATAATCAGTAAAGGCACATCAAATTCATTGATGACTGAGGATTTATCAAAAATCCTATAAGTATTATGGTTAATTATTCTAAACAGAATGAGAAATCATAATAAGAATGAAAGTATATTGAACAAAAAATATATATCATTAATGAAATCAAGTGTTCAGATACAATAGTTGCAGTCACTCTACATCAAGCTTATGACTAAGGATTTGTTGCTCTAATATGGATAATTCTTCGGCATAAGTCCGGTCAAGCTTACGCCGCAGCTCTGCCTTGAAAGATTCTTCAAAGGCAGACAAGGCTAACTTCTCCTCGGAGAGCGCCACCTTGCTGGTTATCACAAGCCTTCCATGCTCCTCCCCGGCCCTGGCCACCTCCAAAATAGCCCTTCGCCACTCTGCCTCTACAGGCTTTTTCTTAAGTTCTGCTATCTCAGCGTTGGTAGAAGCTAAGGAAGAATCGAGCTCGCGTAGGTTGGCCAATCTCTCGGAGAGAACCTCCTTCATCCGGTCGACCTACTCTCTTTGTGCCTGAATCCTAAGCCCAACAAATGCTCGAGCTTCACACCATAATTGTAGACGGGTCTGCATCAGAGCAGCAACATAAACAGGAGCACCAACGGATCAGAGCTCTTGCAGCCTTTCAAACTCATGCTCCAACCATTTTAGGTCATCGGTCAAGGCATCTATAATATTCGGCGAGCCAGTGTCTCTTATCGGGGTTGTCTTGTGCTCGAGGAATGGTCAGAATTTATTGAAGGGGAGCCCCTTCTGTAGAAGTTTGTCGATCAGTGACCCCATAAAATTGAAGAAGTGGCTAACCTCCAAACAAAGGATGAGCTTCTCCGGATCATCATGCGACAACAAAGCCTTAACCGCATCACGGAGTTGAGACGACAACCCTACAAAAAGGAAAAAGTGATGAATATTCCAGGGACATAAAATAATTCTAAGTTAAAAATAATGCAAAACTTACCAACATCGGAGCAAGCACCAGCTCCAATATTTATATCCACTTCCACATCTGCGGGCTCCTCGGCCATGACCTCGTCCATCTGTTGCGAGAAGCCAGGTCCTTCGAAATAATCAAAGCTAGGAGAAAGAAGATCGTATGCCTCTTCACCTTCTTCACAACCTTCTAAGATACAGTAGTTGCTAAGTCTAAGAACTGATAAGTGGAAGAATCAAAAGACCACGAAGAACTAAAGCGTTACCTTCTCCATAAGTAGGCACGTCACTGGTGGGCCTCGTTTCAAAAGCCAGAGGCCCACCTCATCACTTGTAAGGTAGCTTCTTGTGCTTAGCAGAATGAGCCTTCTCCAGATCGACGACTCATTCATGAATGAATTTAGAACGTGACTCTAGCCCTAAAACGACTTGAGTTGTAGGCTAAGATCTCGTCCGACGTATGAGGTGAGACCCTTCTTCTTCTTCCTCCTCCTCGGAAGCTGCACCTGAGAGTTCAACCGACATCTTGTTAGGATAAGTGAATAAAACCTTCATCTTCGGCTTCCTCGGAGCCGACGAAGGTTTAGGCAAGTTGGATCGGCAAGCTCGATCAGCTATCACTAACTCAAATAATTCTAAGGAGAGAGGATCCGACAGACCTGTTCTTAGCTCCTCTTCGTCGTCGCTGACTCTGGTCTCTTAGCCACCCGCAATATCGGTTTTCGAGACTTCTTCACCAGAAGAAAAGATAACCTATTTTGGTTTCTTCTAGCCAGAAGGACCCGCATGTTCTTTTCCCCTTCTCTTTTGGTACTCAGCGTCATATACCATATGAGTAGCAATTCGAGCCGCTTCTTTGGCTGCTAATTCTGCAATTGGCCTTATGGGGATGGGTTCGTTCGCCACTAATAGCCACAGGCAGTAGAAGAAAGTCAATCCCAACTGGCATTCAGCACTTGGAAGGATGAACCGAGCACTAGTACAACCCGTGATGCTCCATAGTCAGGCCCAGGAACCATCTACTAGTCCATCGCGGGTTCGAAGCTGTCGATTTGGATTCCTAATATATATCTGGTCATATCCAAGCTCATGGACGAATCGATACGGTAGGTACGGCTCAATGTAATAGTGGTTCCTCACTCAAAAAGTCAGGTAGCCGGGTCTGATATTTATTAACCAGTCGAAGCAACTGACATCGAGGCAAGTTTGACCTGTTCCCGGCTTCTCTACATCAATCAAAGAGTCACCATACTAACCTAAAAATCGTAGGAAACAAGTAGAGAAGACCCAACACTTTTGATTTTGTAGCTGCCTCTTGATTTTCGAAAATCCTCATCCTTTCCATTTATAGTTCTTTATCAGTTGAAGTAAGGGAATAGACTGATCCGCAGAAGCCGGGGCCGACATCATATCAGAATGATGGAGGATGAACCACGCCATCAGATATGTATAAGGGAGCTCCACCTTGGTGAGAGGGATCTGAGCCGATGGTGTGCCCTCCCCTTGTGTGAACACATTCACTATCTGACGAAGCCCTCTGTGAATGTCTGCAACCATCGTCGGAAGGAGATAGAGATTCTTTCGATGGGTGAGCTGGACGGTAGGATAAAGTACCTCTAGGGGCAGAGCGTCAGTAGATTAGTATGACACCATGCATTTCTTCAGCCAGATTGTGAGGTAGCCAGCTAGCAATGTCATTGGCTAGATGGGCTTCACAACATGCCATAAGAAAGTCTAGAACTTAGTTTCTGCAGAAAAATTATCTTTGACGATGGCAGTAGTGAAAGACTGGGCGTTAGACTTCCTGATCAGCTCGTTGACTTCTGAAGGGGTTAGTGGCGTCAACTCATATATCGCCTCACCCGAGCTGCTATCCAGGTTCCTGAACAAGTAATCCACGAACCTCTTCAAACTTATCTACGGTTGCGGCTCGGCTTCTTCGATAATGGATCGACACCTGCCAAGGCTATATGGTAGTGACAGGTGAGATCCCACAGAGTATTGTAGAGGTTGGGCAAGCATGACTTCAACTAATACAGTTCTCGGTTAGAAGGGAAGTATTACTGATATACCATATTTCCCATCGGTAGACCAGAAATCTTATGCATCTCATGGAGCGCCAACCCTAACTCCCCATACTTATTAAGAAAAGTGTTCATGTTGGGGTCATAGAGCTCCAGCAGTGCCAAGAAATGAGGAACACTGATTGTTAGTCCATACATTATGGTGCGGATAGCCGCGTACAAACCACTAGCCTTCAGCTCTTCTTCCCATCAGTTCAAGACATAATTACTTAGACGAGTCCACCAAAGCTTGTCTAAAGAGTGAACCCAGTCATAGCAGCGATGACCAGTCGCAGGCATCTCCCACCCTAATCTTGCAAGGTGGTTCTTTATGGCAATGGTGAAGAGCTCACCTCTTGGCAGGTCGTTCAGCCCCAAGACACCTGGATGCAATCCGGTTATGTGATTTCTATCGCTTGAGCCAAGAATGACTTGGTGGGTGATATACCCGCAATGAACACAATCATGCTCCTCTGTCAAGCCCTATAACATCTCTCAGAATGGCCTGGCACCGCAGTTCGGTCAACGAGTGGTGGCGAGAAATTAGAGGAAGATATAAGTATCCACCGTCATCATGATGCAACCATTGTTCGGCTCCAAGAGACACGATAGTCGGGTCTTCCATAGAGTCGCCAAATAAGTAATCCAGCTTCTTCAAGGGATGCATGGAGCTAGGATCCTTTACTATGGGCACGTTCATAATCAACTCCCTTAGAGTGCGGCGCTCTCCTTTCCACACCAATTGGGGAAGTTCCTCAGGCGCACCTGAAGCAAATTAGGGAGCCGCCGGTACAGGAATTGGCTCATCAGTAGAGGCATAAGTCTCACTGTAGCGACCTTCCACCACATGAGCATTAAACGCCTTCGGGGGAAACTCGACTGAGGTAAACAATATGCGATTATTAGATATAATCATAAATACCTATGTTAAGGCAATATAGGCATTGAACTCGCCTCACAAGCTGTGAGACAGAGTCACGACTTTATAAGTGGCGAGACGATTTCAATCATATCACGCACGTAAAGGACAAGGTATATTATCGCGCGAACGACGCAATAATATACCCTATCCCGCGTAACGCGACACAACATAAGATCGTGCCATATTACTTTAAAACGTGTTTCGACCAAGCAAAATACGTCTTATGAAGCGCCCGCACCTACGAAGGAGGATGGCGGCTCTTTGCAATTACCTTACAAAGGGGGGCAAAGCGGGGATATTATACATGATACATATTCATGATGAATTTTTTAGAGGGAAATAAAAGGGGCTTATTAACTAGGCAAGACGATTAAGATCTGCGCTATACACACGAAGCACAAGATATATCGTCATGCGAATATCGCGATAATATACCCGCTCTCCGGAATATAGCGTAGCAGGAAATCGGCCTAAGTTAATTCAGACATGCCTTGACCAAGCAAAACACATCTTGTGAAGCGTCCACCCCCACGAAGGAGGATGGCGGCTCTTCCCAATTGCCTCACCAAGGAGAACAAAGTGGGGTACAATATATAATGTCAATTCATAAATAAGAAGAAGGGCAGCGAAGTTATACCTGTGCAACTGAACGACGCCAGCTCGGGCGACTGAGTCGCCGAACGGCCTCGAGCAATGCGGGATCTCTTAGGCAATATATCTGTAAAGAGAGTTAACAATTCAATTATGTCAGAAGTCAGGAAGTATCAGGCTAATACAAAAAGAAAACTACACTATTCTATAAAATAGGATTTGTCGGTTAAAAATCCGATTAAATCTACATAGTGGGCTTGGTGCAGATTTAGTTTCAACCCACGATAACTCGTGCAACAAATCAAACCAAATATCTTGGAATTTCGGTTCAAGACATGCATGTGGCCAAACAAGAAAGCTCGACGAGCCTATAAATCCAATTCTCGTGCATGACTAAAAGCCCAAGGATTACAAACCTAAGTCTAGCCAAATTCGCGCATACAAATAAATAAAGGGTTTTAGCTATTCACAAATTCAAGAGTTGAGAGCCACAATATTTTCCACAAATTGAGAATTTAATTCTCACTCAACCCAACCAAGTTCAAACAATTTAAGGGCGTCGACTTGATTGAAATACAAAGTATTCAAACCAAACGCTCGAGGGCTATATATGGGATCATGGGCAAAAGTCGAGGACCTCAAGAATGTCCACAACCAAGGATTAAAACTTCGACCCTTTCTCCTCATGAGTTCAAAATCCACAACATCATGTCACAGTTCACAAATCAAATTCATGCAAACTTGAGTTTCGGCCAAGTTTACATGCAAGTTCAATTCGTACCAAAATCAAGTTCAAGAAATACCTTGGATCCAAAATCACCCATTAATATAATTAGAGGATTTCGAGTGTGAAGTTACCTGTGAATGAATAGGGAAGTAACAAAGAAGAGATTCACTGTATCAAAGCACGAAAGAGCCTCGGGTTCAAAAGAGCCTCGGGTTCCTATCAACAAAGAAAAGAAGGAGGGTGAAGGCACAAGCCAAAACCAAAGTTCAGTCCTTTCTCCAAATCCAAGGATTAGGTTTTTGATTATCCCCCCCAAAATTTAGATTCAAGTAATCAAAGAATTGAAGCCATGAAAAGGGGAGACTTACCTAGAGCTTGAAGGGGAGATGAGCTGAACGGTGCAAACCTGAATCCACAACAAGCCTCGAGCACGAGGAACTCAAACCCTAGCTTTTGGAAGAAGGAATTGTCGATTAAACCAAGGGAATTAAAAGGAGAGATTCAGGAATTCTCAGGGAGGAGGAAATTCTAAGCTTGGAAGGGTTCTTAGAGGGGAGGAACTTTGAAACGATGGGGAGAATGAAGAGATCGGGTTTTGAGGATTTAAATGAATCCTGAACCGAACCCAGACCACCCCGAGCTAAACAAAACCCTGAACCAGCCTTAACCAAACCTGAGCCCAGGAACAAATCCGTACGAGTCACCAAATGCTGGATCGCACATGTGCGAGTCACCAAATGCTGGCTTGCATGTGTGGCAAGCCTTGAGGTTACTTCACGTACATTTTTTCCTATTTTTGAGTATTTTCAACATATTCGATGCCCGTATTATTCCTCCAATAGGTATATGAGTCTATACTGTTTCCTACCCTCGACGGAAAGTTTCTGGAGAATATCACTCAGAATATACTTAAGGATAACCCGGTGACCTCCGATAGGTATATGAGATTAAACTAATTCCCAAACCTCCTAGGAGATACGAGTATAAACTGGTTCTCCTCACTCCAATACCTTAAGAGCTTAAACTGTGAAGACTTCAGTAAACGTATGAGTATAAACTGTGATAACGCTGGCTAACGCATTATAGTAAAGGTCGATGCCGGTCAACGCATCGATAATTTTGCCAAAATAAGGCTAAGAAAAAATTTTGGGTTAAAGAATGATGCCAAAGAGTTCAATCACATTCATATATGAATTCTCGACAAAGATGATTAGTACAAAGTCAACTCAATGGCACGAGTTAAGTTTAAAAACTTACACACTAATTTTAGTTCAAGACTTCAACAAACGGTTAGACGATAAACATAGCATCGGAAGAACTTTATCTATTCGACAAAATATTGAGTAGATTGAAGACTGAAAAAGTTAAGAGCTGAAGCCAATCACAAGTCCTTTCACACTAACTGAAGGTTGGGCCTATCACATCCAAAGTATTTCAGACTCTTCTATAAAAGAAGCGAGACTGAAACACTTTGGAGGGGGTATCTGTAGGCATAAAAAATTACTTAATAGGTCCCCGAACACAGCTCAAGATGGAGAAAAGATGATGAATATCATTATCCGAGTCAAGGAAGATTATCCGACACTGGTAAACTCATGAAGAGAATCAGTGAAGCATACAAGATAGCGAGTGATGAAACGTGCGTAAAGGCAAAACAAACAAAAAAACAGGCAAACGGAAGGGGCTGCAAACAGCCAAAACATTAAAAAGATGAATGAAATAGGCCAGGAGGCTCACGTGAGTGTGAGCCACCAAATGGTGGCTCGCACCCACGCATGCTACCAAATAGTGGATCACACATCTCCAAGCTACCACGACTACTACTGACTCCTAAGACTCCCAAAACGCGGATTTTGATATTTTTTAAGAATTCTTTCATCCCAGGACCTCCCCAACTATTTTGAAGCTATCCTTAAGTGCGCCTAGGCGGTTATCAACTGAAGATGACGCCAAAATACTTGATCTTATAAGAAAACATGGTGACAAAAGCCTATAAATAGAAGCTCATGGTCTTCATTAGAGAGGATTTAAAATCAGAGGGCGAGGTGCTGTCGAATTGGGCAGTAAACCATGAATTTCAAAGGAGAATTGGCGAATCTTGGCGAACTTTTTCATAAAAAATAAGCCTTCGTAAGATTTGAGATTCTCTCCCCCTCTTTCATCCAGATTAAACTTAGTTTTAATCTCGAGAAGAGTGATAATCTCGCTTGGTCGTGATTGTCGCTGTTGCGATTGCTTCCTTCATAAAGCAAAAGCATAATTATTTTGTCAACCAAATCTGATCTGATATGGTCCACAGACTAACGCGTCCCCGACACAGGTAAAGATCACACGCAAAGCAACAGAAGATAAACTACTGTTGCTTTTTGTTCGATAAAGTTGTAATTTTCACTTTTTCATTATAAGAAGATCTTATAAAAAGTTCGACTTTTCTTTTAGTTTGAACTTGTAATCGATAAACGATGTAACAGGTTTAACAGCAATGAAAAAAGCAAATTTTAACGAAAATAGTAGCTGATGTAGACTTTCTGCTATCTTGGCATCCAGCAAAATCAGAATCAGAGTACCCAATGACCTCCAACTGTACTGATTTTCTGTATGTGGGCATATAATCATTTGTTTTCTGAAGATACCTCATAACCCTTTTGACTACTATCTAATGATCTATAGCAGGATTACTTAAGTATCTGCCTAACATCCCAACAATATACGTAATATCCGGATGCGTACATACCTGAGCATACATTAGACTTCCCACAGCCGAAGTATAAGGAATCTTTTGCATTTCCTGAATTTTAAGGTTACCTTTAGGGCACTAATTGAGACTGAACTTGTCTCCTTTAGCAACATGGGTGTCTCTTAGTCTGTAATCTTACATGCCAAATCTTTTGAGTACTTTATCGGTATAGCTCTTTTGTGATAATCCAAGTATACCTTGAGAACCATCTCGATGTATCTGGATTCCTAATATAAAAGAGGCGTCCCCAAGATCTTTCATCTCAAAATTATTTGATAGAAATCTCTTGGTTTCGTGTAACATATCTATATCATTAGTGGCAAGCAATATGTCATCAACATACAGGACCAGAAAAATATACTTACTCCCACTGAACTTGTGATATACATAGTCATTAATAATATTCATCTTAAAACCAAATGAGATAATTATTTATTAAAACTTGTAATACCATTAATGAGGAGCTTTCTTGAGTCCATAGACGGATTTCCTTAATTTGCAAACCATATTCTTTGGGTCTCCTGACACAAAGTTTTCTGGTTACACTATATAAATCATCTCATCAATGTCGCCATTGAGAAACGTAGTCTTAACATCCATCTGATATAACTCAAGATCAAAATAAGTAACAAGTGCCATGATTGTTCTGAAAGTGTCTTTCGATAAAAACAGAGAGAAAGTCTCTGTATAATCAATGCCTTCCTTTTGAGTAAAGCCTTTAGCTATAAGATGTGCCTTATACCTTTCCATTACCATTTGCATCGCGCTTGGTTTTAAATATCTATTTACAGCCAAATGGTTTTGCACCTTCTGACAATGAGACAACTTCCTAAACCTTATTGTCTTGCATAGACTTGTACTCTTCATTCATGGTATCAATCCATTTTTGAGAGTTAGAACTTTTCATTGCCTGAAGGAAGTTGATTAGATCATCTTCCAATATTCTATTATTTTCCTCATGTTCTTGGAGAAATATAATATAATCATCCAGGATAGTATTTCTCCTTTCTCTCGTGGATCTCCTTAATGACACTAGTTCTTGAGGTTGTTGAGTTTGTTCTTATGAAATAGGGAGTTGTTCAACATTGTCTTCTTGAGATTCCGGATTTACTTCTTGATCAATAACAGGTATAAGATCCTAAATAGTATCAAAAGCAACTGTATGGATTAGGTCTGAAACCAATTTCTCCTCAAAAGCAATGTCTCTAACCTTATTTCTCCCCTAAACTCAACATCCTCGAAGAATGTTGATGTTCCCATCTCAAAAATATTCCTGAGTATGGGATTATAAAATTTATAGCCCCTAGAACGTTCAGAATACTCAATAAAGTAGCTACTAACTGTTTTGGAGTCTAATTTTTTTTCATTTGACCTATAAGGCCTTGCCTCAGCTAGACATCCCCAAATATGTAAGTGCTTTAAACTGGGCTTTCGACTACTCTAAAGCTCATAAGGTATTTTAGCAACTGCTTTACTCGGTACTCTGTTCAGAATGTAAGCTGCTATCTTTAATGCTTCTCCGCAAAGTGACTCTGGTAAAGAAAAATAAGTAATCATACTTCTTACCATATCCTTAAGAGTCCTGTTTCGTCTATCAGCTACACCATTCATGCTAGGTGACCATGACATGGTGTACTGTAGGAAAATACCGTATTCCTCTAGGTATTAAGCAAATGGTCCTGAACGTTGTTCACCTGAACCATCATATCACCGTAGTACTCACTACCACGATCAGATCTAACGATTTTAATCCTTTTATTGAGTTGATTTTCAACTTTAGCTTTATAAGCTTTGAACACGTTCAGAGACTCAGATTTTTCATGAATGAGATATAGTTATCCATAACGTGAGTAATCATCTATGAATGATATAAAATATTATTGACCATTCCAAGATGTCGTAGGGAATGCCATAACGTGAGTAATCATCTATGAATGATATAAAATATTATTGACCATTCCAAGATGTCGTAGGGAATGGCCCACAAATATCTGTATGTATCAATTGATATAAAATATTATTGACCATTCCAAGATGTCGTAGGGAATGGCCCACAAATATCTGTATGTATCAATTATAAGATATCTGAAGATCTTTTGGCACCTAATCTCTTAACTTTGGTTTGTTTTCCCTTGATACAATCAACACAAACATTAACATCTCAAAAATCAAGAGAATCCAAAATGTCATCAGACACAAGATCCTCAACTCTACCTTTTGAGATATGACCCAAGCGTTTATGTCATAATATCACTGAATTTTCCTTATTTAATTTATGCTTAGTACCACATGATTCCACATGTAAGGATTCATTATAAGAAGCAATTGTATCAAGCAAATATAGGTTATCATAAGTACTCAAGTAACCGGTTCCCACAACATTTGAATTTAAAGATAAACTGAATTGACTGTTTCCAAATAACCAATAATAACCTAATTTGTCCAATACAAAAACAGAAATCAAATTCCGTCTAAAAGACGGTACTACAAAAGTATCTTTTAAATACAAATATGAAACAGTTCCTAATAGTAACCTAAAGTACCCAATTGCTTCCACATCTACCGATTATCCGTCATCCACAAAGATGTGTCTTTCAACATCACTTGGCTTTCGATAGCTCAGGCAACCCTACATAGAAACACTTATGTGAGTAGTAGCACCAGAGTCTAACCACCAAGTGTTTCTAGGTACTGAAACTAAATTAACCTCAGAACATGCCAAAGTAAGGAACATATCCTTATTAGCATGCCAGGGTGATATTTGGTACAATCCTTCTTTATGTGTCCAAGCTTGTTACAGAAGAAACAACCCTGATTATCCTTATGTTATTTCTTCTGAACTGGACCCTTAGCAGTTTCATTATTATTCTTTCTTTTCTTGCCCTTATCCTTTATGGCAAAGCCAAATGAGCACTTTTAATTTTATCTTGCTTCAACCTGTCTTCTTATTGCACACAGTATGAAATGTGCTTATTTAGAGTCCATTTCTCCTTTTGGCAGTTGTAACTGATCTTGAACTGACTAAACTGTACAGGAAGAGACAACAGAACCAGATGCACTAATAACTCATCACAAAGATTGAGTTTAAGAGCCTTAAGTTTTGAAGCAATATGAGACATTTCCATAATGTACTCCCTGATATTTTCTTTTCCCTTATACTTCATCAAAATCAAGCGAGCTAAAAGCATGCTTGTTTCGACATTATCATTTTTCACAATACGCTTCTTAATTTTTAGCAAGAAAATCTTTGGTCTTAGTAATCCCTTCAGGTTCTATGCCCCTGAAGGCTTCCGGAACACCACGCTTAATGATCATTAGACTCATGCGATTTGAGTGCTCCCACTTCTCATACTCCTTCTTAACATCACGAGTGCTATCCGCATTAAGAGGTCAGGGTTGTTCAATTCTTAATGCATGGTCTAGATCCATGCAGCCAAGAACAATTAACATGTTCTCTTTCCAAACCTTAAAATTTGTCCCATTAAGCATGGTAATTGAATTGATGTTAGCAGAAATTGTTACAGCAGATGCATTAGCTAAAATAAACAAAACATTTTCACATTATTAACCATAATTAGTAATCAATAAAATTCAAATAATGACAACTCATCTCAAGATATCTGACACAACATTAATATCAAGTCTTTAGATAGTAATATTAATTTGTAAGTGATACATTGTTGATCGAACACTGATAATAACTCATGTCAAGTAATGAAACTATCTTTGGATTGATTCATTATTCACATGTAAACCTTATGTCACACGTTTATCATCGTAGATGTGTATGCAGTCTAAATAAATATTAGCCTTCCTTTGGGCCGATTAAATATTTACACGAAAACATACACACAACCATCTAACCTCCCTTATGAACAATTTACACAAGAGATGTTATTTTGGCAACTTCTTGTTTTAATTAATCATTTGGAATAAGAGACAAAAAAATTAATGTCTTAGTATCATAATATTTGAATTAAATAATTAATTAACTACTAAATTGTTACACGCCCGTAACCTTAATAAAATTATTTGAACATTCAAATAATCCTCATTAAGCCCAAGACTTAATTTGTTTCTAACCCAACAAAAAAATAGAACTAAGTGGGCTTGGCCTGAAACAAACCCAATAACTTAATTGATTATTTGAGTAACTCAAATAATCCATAATAAGTTTTAGGCCCAAAAGAAAATGAAGTGGGCTTGGCCTGAAACAAATTAATTTTATCATGAATAATTTCAGGCCCATGACCTAATTGCTTAAAAGCTTCAACCTATAATTATTCCTTCGCTTGTAGCTTTCATTTACCCGATGAAAGCTCAAGCTCATCAAAAAACTGAATAGAAGCTCGCCCGAATAAAAAACCTGAGCTCGCATGTAACCCTAATCGTGCTCGCCTGAACTTCTAAATCGAACTCGAGCTCACATGAAGAAGATGCTCAAGCTCGCCTGAAAGGAGCTCGAGAGCTCGCCTGAATTGAGGGTCGACCTTGCCTGTAATCAAGTGGTCGATCTCGCCTGAATCAAGTTTAAGAACCTCGCCTGAATCGAGCCGAAGAAGCTTGCCTGATTGAGTGTTCGAAAGCTCGCCTGATCTAGGGCTTGAGCTCGCCTGAAATCAAGTACGAAGCTCGCCCGCAACGTATATCGAGCTCGCTTGAGGAATTTAGAGCTCGACTGAGCCCTTGTTGACGAGAGCCAACTGCTGACTTAGCCAACGAAGGTTGCCTGTGACCAAGGGATCGAGCTCGCCTGCAGAGTTACCGACAAGCTCGCCTGAAACGAGGTAATCTCCTGCTCTAATTTTTCTTTACCCCTTAGGGTTTCGTAAAACTGAACCACCGCCACCGCTGCTTGGGCTCTCGCACCTAGGGTTTTGAAAACCCTAGGATTCCTGATTGTCGCCGCCGCTGCCTTCATTTGACAGCGGGCCGCCGGCGACAGATCGCCGACGAGGAGCATAATGAAGGATGACCAAAAGACCAAATTTTTGTTGTTCTTAATCCATAAATTAGATCTAACAACCCGAAATAAAGATGATAATCTTTCATACAATCTGGATCAAGAGTTTGATCCAGATTCAACATGAAGAAATCAAACCAAAAAATTGGCCGAATGAAGAAGTCAAGCCAAAAAAACATGAACTTTTATTGTTCATACGAGAACAGTTCTCAAAATCACTGATTTAGATCAAAAAAATCCCAATTTTAATCTTAAATCCCTAAGAACTAGTCAAAGTGGCTTTGATACCACTTGTTAGAATTTAACCGTGATTAATTAAAAGAGATTAAACAAAAGAACGCGGAAGCATACCTGAATCCATTTGGATTTGCACTGATCTTAATCTTGGGTTTGAGATCTTTTAATCTAGAGGGTCTCTCTTGAGTTTCTCTCTTAGATGGGGGTAAAGAGAATGAAAACTTTAACCCTTAGATTAGGGACCATAACCCCTTTATATAGATTTACAATTTTTTTAATTTAGTCCCTCATTAAATTAGAATTGCAATCTGGTATCTGCACAATTAGCCCATGATAATTTAATACTCATTGACCTAATTACATGATTGATCATTATATACGGATCAACTTCAAAGATAGTAACACACACTGATGTAATATATGTGTCCACAAATAGCTTTAATTAGATTTAAATCCAACAGTATATGCATATAGTACATACTTCAAAAATCACAAATTTACTTGGGAAATTGCTTTCTTACATGTAATGTTAAACAGTCTTTGCGTCTGGAGGGAGCGCTTGACTTTTTTGGGTAAGAGAGTCACGTTTTCTTAAATGTGGGGGCTATAAAGAAATTTCCCAATTAAAATTTCAAATGTATGATGGTTCGGAATGTGTGGGGGAAAAACTTAAACTAAATCAAGTACCAGAATTAATATGTAAATTTATATTATGTGAATCTATAGTCTATAGTCTGTGATCTTACCCGGCAAACAAATTATCTTGACTTAGAACTAATTAAGCTATGTAAAAATTTTGAAACATTTCGAACCAGTATCTAGATAGAGTTTAGGACTTTGGTCTAGCTACTCCCGTAGTATCTTGAAGCTAATTAGATTAGAACTACATGCCAAACTCTTTGATGAGGTTTCTTAAAAGTTTACTACACAAAAACTCTAAAGTTATAATAAAGATTGCGAGTTATGACTCTTATATTTAATATGTCACAGGTTGAGTGTCATTTTTATGGAGTGATGAAACCTAAACTTAAGTGGTCATATATATATTTTAAAATGTTTTAGTTTGTGTGTTGTTGGATTTAAACCTGATTTCTCTGACGCAATCTTAAAGTTCTTATCACTATACTGAAACTAAGAAATCACAGTACAATTATAATAAAAATTAAGAATTATAGTTTTTATATTCTAGAAAGTTAAGGATAGATAGACTACTCCAAGTTCCTATTGATCAAGACATTGTAGACTGCGTACACATGCCGTTTCCTTTGCGGCTATGATGCGGATAGGAATAAAGATTTGTGAGGAAGTAGACAAATGAGGTGCATCCTTTCTCATACCATTGGACCGCTCAAGATAGCTACATATGAAGTTGACAAATCAAATAGCAAACAAGTCGGCAAAACTCTATTTAGGAAAAATCCACAAATGATCCCATAGGGATTTGACCACCTTGTCATGCAGGCAATAAGTAAGAGAATCATGAATAATGATAACTATAATATTTTTTTCTATATTATTTTTATATTACAAGAAGAAAAAAATATAGGCTTTTTTGATGAGTCATTAATTTTAAAAAAGTTAAAGAGAATGGACCGTATTCTTTTCTCTCTCGTAATGTAGATCAAAGTAGTATAGAAGTAACTACTCGAGAAAAATATATTGGTCCTGATTAAATTGCACTAACGTCGTATCATATAAATATTTGTTTTGGAAGAACATATATATTCTGAATAATATCGAAAAAAGGTAGATACCCTTTTAATGCAACAATGGGTCAGAAGTCAGAACCATTAATTCTTTCCAGCGTATCCTGATTTTGATCCTCTATTTTGTTCTTCTAGAAAAGTTATTTAAGATGATACATATGTCTGACTTATTGATAAGATGGTGATATTTGGAAAGTCTTATGTTCAAATGCAAGTCACGTTCTATTTTTTATTTCCCAAACTAAAAAAAAAAGCAAAAACGAAATATCAAGATAAAAAGGTTTTAAAATCCATAGTGATGGTAGAGGCCATGCTTTAACTCTCGGATAACTGTTAATGAATGAGATGGGAATGCAAATGTCCTCTTCCTGTCGGGCAAATTTAGAATCCAAGCTTACACATGATTATAAGACACACGTATGTCAATTTTTATCTAACTAATCTTTTAGCTCATGCTAAACATATAACCTTATCGCTTTTACTGACATTTCGTCATGCTCCAATCACTCATTTCCCAAAAGAATATAAAACTCCCCCCATTGAGGTTTGAAAATATATCATTACCTGGAAATCATGATAAAGTTAAAACTTGAAAGATAACAAATCCTAATTAAAACCGTATTAACAAATATGGTAGTTATGCTAGTAATATTTACGGGCTACATAATTTTTAATTGTCAATTAATTTTTATGAATTTTCTTATATCTAATGTAATTTCCATTTTATCTATTTACATGTTAAATTAGATAGATAAGACAACTCAAAATAATTCCAAGAGCACCAAAAATACATTTTGTAAAACAAAATTGACTATTGTCTTATTAGTTGTCCAGTTTTTTATTGTAGAATTGGGAACGACCGTGATGAAGTTCAGGCAAAAGGACGAAGGGAACACTTTGGAAGCCTCACGGTCAACCGCGGCACTTCGGCGGTCGACCGCGAACGTGCACAGGATCAGCTAGAGGCTTTGGACATTTGGTGGTCGACCGCGATAATTGTGCGGTCGACCGCGGCTGACCCTGTAATTATTTTAGTCTCTGTCGTTTATCGCGGTCGACCGCGATGAGTTTGGCTATCGACCGCGGATCGGGTGGGCCTGATGCTTGGGTTCCTATTTTGATTTGTATTGGTGTTTGATATAAATACAAACACACATTTTTAGGGTTGTATGCAAGGTAGATCAGGGGTTATTGGGAGCTGTATTGTGAGAGCAATTGGTGAGAGTTGAGAGGTTTTGTTTGAGAGATTAGTTTGAGGATTTTTGAGTGATTTGTAATCTCTATTTGGTGATCTCTCTCTCTAATAGTAAAACCACGTTAAAACTGATGTTTGGTGTTTGTGCATTGATTTTGGTTGGATCTATTTTCGTTTGTTTCCACATTGGTTATTGGTGTGTTGAGGATTATGGCCGAGAAAGAAGGTGTTGAGGGTGGTTCTTCAGGCGTGAAGACTGTCCAAAGTTTGAATATCCACTCGATGAAGATTGACGTGGAGAAGTTCAATGACACTAATAACTTTGGACTTTGGCGATGCGAAGTTTTGGATGCGCTCAATGTGCAGAATTTGGAAGATACATTGGAGTTGGATGGGAAACCGGACGACATTGATGAGAAGGTTTGGAAGAAAATGAATAGAACGACGTGTGGTGTGATTAGGTCTTGTCTCACTCAAGATCTAAAATATGACGTGATGAATGAGACTTCGGCTAAGAAGATTTGGGAAGTCCTAGAGAGCAAGTACTTAACGAAGAGCATCAAAAATCGTTTGTATTTGAAGATGAGGCTTTATCGCTTCCAATTGAAGAAGGGGACATCCATTGGTTATCACATGAACCACTACACGAAGCTTCTTGCAGATTTAGCGAATATAGATGTTATTGTTGAAGATAAGGACAAGGCATTGTTATTGTTGAGTTCCTTGCCCGACGAGGAAAATGAGACCTTCGTCCTTACTCTTATTAATAGGAAGACATCTCTTTCATATAGTGAGGTCACCGCTGTACTTGTGAATTGCTAACTTAGGAAGAAGAATAAGGAGACTTCTATAGAGCCGGTAGCGGGGGCATTGGTTGCAAGAGCAAAGAGTCAAAACCGAGGTAGAATGTCATAGTCTAGAGGGGCACATTTTGGAATTCGTAGGAATCAATGTGCTTTTTGTAAAGAAGATGGACATTGGAAAGCCGAATGCCTAAAATTGAATGATCGAGCTGGGAAGAATAAGGGGAAAGCGATTGAAGCTTTAGAGGTGAATGTTGCCAAGGCTAGTGGCGATATTTCAGATTCAAATTCTTCGGGCTATTCGTGCCCAGCACTTCCGTCAGTTTGTGTTGCTGACTCCACTGAGTAGATGTTAGATTCGGGTGCCTCATACCATATTTTCCATAGGAGGGATTGGTTCTCCAGTTTTTAGGAGTTGGAAAGAGGGGATGTTATGCTCATGGGTAATGATCATAAATTCCCTATTGGTGGTATTAGTACCGTTCGTATTCAGATGAGTGACGGGGTAATTTGAGAGTTGGTTGAAGTAAGGTTCATTCCTCAATTGAAGAAGAACATTATTTCACTTGAAGTTTTGGAGGCAGCAGGATATAGAGTGACCTTGACGGATGCACGTTTGAAGGTTATATTTGGGTACATGATTGTGATGAAGGGCGTCAGAAGGAGTAACTTGTACTATTTGCTTAGGAGTATGATGATCGATAGAGCGCTGATGACTTCAATAGATTTAGCTAGACTATGGTGTTGTTTGACACTGGGGTATTTGATTGGCGATGCCATGCATAGGTTGTTGAGGAGTGCGTTCACCTACAAATGGAAGTTTTTTGAGTACATTAGGATGAGCGAGATGACCATGGTGGAGCTTGGCACTTCTATCCATCAAGCGAGGGGTCTTTTAGGAGGTGTTCAGTCAGGCATTTGGGGGACCTCCAAGGAGGCATCATTAGGAGGTAATCGTTTTTTGGTTACTGTAGTTGGGGATTGTACTAGGCATTTATGGGTCGCAACCAAGCTCCATTGGTTTGAAGTCCTAGTAGTCCGCAACAGTTGGAAGAAGCGTGTTGGAAAAAAGGTTATCCGTCGTACTAGCTCGAGTAGGGGTTTCTTCGTGCATTTGTACCGAGCTCATGACAGTTGGAGACACTTCATTGGAGAGGAGACATTAAGGTGACGATATGAGATGGCAGATTTGATGAACTGTTCCTTTCTGGAGGAGGATCAACATTGGTTATTTAGCATTGGACTTGGTATTCGGGCTTCGACATGTTTGGGTCATCTTATACATAGGTTGTCGACTGCTGCATTTAGTGATTTTGGATCTGGTGGAGCTGCTTCAGATTTTGGTTGGCGTCGGATATTTGGTTACCTAGCTCTTTGTCACATCAAGAATGTGAAATTTGATCCGATTACGTGTTTGGGATTCAGAGGCTTGTTTGGCTATCATTTGGGAGCTTCTGATTTCGTTCTGAGCATGTATATCACATTAGACTCTTGGCAGGTAGAGAGTATTAATCAGATCAGTTGGATATTACAGCAGATGAAGGGTGATGCTACTCCACATTGGGTGGATATTATTCATCATACTCTAGGTCATTCTGTATTATCTGGGACTTCAGCTGAGGTGATACAACATGCGGGTCATTCAGTTTCAGATGCAGATGATGTGTTGATTATTTGGAGTGCAGCTGATAGGCATAGTTTGGACATGGCCATTGGTTCACCTCAGGCAGAGGTGTTTGGATCGTTTCAGTTTGAGGTCATTGGAGGTGCTATCAGTCACAGATTTGGTGATGATGGAGGAGGGTTGCGTACTCTTCTATTGGATTGAGGACATTCAGAGGCCATTGGGTGAACTACGTGAAGGCTTGATTCCTTGGGCAAGAGGATACGTAGGCAGTCGGTTTTGATATAGCCGATTTGGTGAGTAGATACTGACGTTTGGGAGAGTGTTCGCACTCCTGTTTGGGTCTCGACTTGTTGTGGATTGAGTCTGTTTTCATGAATCATTTCACGTCATACTGGACGCAATAAGTGGGATATTTAGTTCGGTTAGTGTCGGCTCAGTTTTGGGAAAACTTCACCAAGGTGGAGAATTGTAGAATTGGGAACGACCGTGATGAAGTTCAGGCAAAACAATGAAGGGAACACTTAGGAAGCCTCACGGTCGACCGTGGCACTTTGGCGGTCGACCGTGAACATGAACAGGATCATGAATCATCGGGTGGGCTTGATGTTTGGGTTCCTATTCTGATTTGTATTGTTGTTTGATATAAATACAAACACACATTTTTAGGGTTGTATGCAAGGTAGATCAGGGGTTATTGGGAGCTGTCTTGTGAGAGCAATTTGTGAGAGTTGAGCGCTTTTGTTTGAGAGATTAGTTTGAGGGTTTTTGAGTGATTTATAATCTCTATTTGGTGTTCTCTCTCTCTCTAATAGTAAAACCCCTCCTCCTTCTTGCCCGTGGATGTAGGCAATTTTCGAACCACGTTAAACTGGTGTTTGGTGTTTGTGCATTGATTTTGGTTGGATCTTGCCTTCTTTGATCAACGGTTGGTTTGGTTCCTCAACACGGGTTTTATCCAACATGTATGATTTTTACTTAATGTTTAATTGTACCTGTTATTTTTCTATTTATTTTCTACAATAATATGAATGTATAGTCATATATTTACTAATTTTATTATTGTAAACCTATTTCATTTGGTTTCTAAGACCTATATTATATCCAAATAAACTTGATTAAGTTTATTATAAAATTTTCAACTTAAAAAATGTTAATTTAGAAGTTTTGATTAAATTTTGTTAGGTCTCGTATTTTGATGATGATTTACAAACCTCATTATTGGTACTAATTGCTTATCAAGTGATCTCATGCAGGATATGTTTATCAAGCAATATGTACCATGTAAAGGAAGATTGATGGACTTGCACGTTAACGATGATATTCATGGAGGTGGGGGCAAGTTGATGAAAAAACATTAAATGCTCAAAGATTGACTCAAGAAAATATCTACTTATGAAGAGCGTTCAAGTATATATTCAAGAAGAGCTTCATCAATAACAAAACTTAGCAAATATCGATAATCCAGCATGGTATACATTTGTAAGCGATATTTGCATTTTTATTTCTCTTTAGATCATATTGTAGGCAAGAAACAAAGTTGATAACTCTTGAAGCATTAGGGGATTATACACATACACATACTTCAAAATTCGTTCTTTTCAAAATCTTTAAAAATCATTTTTAAACAAAAGTTTGTTCGAAGAAAATGCTTTCTATCATTAGTACTTTATAACTTCAAGTATTTTCCAAAGCCTCAAAACTCCTTTTAAGCTGTTTCAGCTATATTATATAAAATCAATTTTTTAGTCTATCGGTCTACCGATCGTAATCATTGATCGACCGACTGTATTTTATTTTACAGTATCTACAAACTATTTCTGTGTGGTCGACTAACCAAATTATCAGTCGACCGATCCTTTAGCATTCGACCGATAGTGATTATCAACTGCACTGTATATTTTCAATCGTTCTGATCGGTCGACTGGTTCGTTGATCAGTCGACCGGCTTTCGAATTTCTAGGTAATTGCTAGTTTTATCTGAATTTGGTTTTTAAGGGATTTGTTTTGATTTTAGAAAATATTTTTTGGGTAGATTTGATCTGATTTGGAGCCCATACCTTCTGATGTGGTTGAGAGGTTATAAATAGTCCTCAAAGACCCATTTGTTTTTACTAAGAAGAACAACAAGGCAACTTGTGATTTAAATTTTCAAAGCAAAATTTCTCAAGCCTTTTTTCTTCTCGAAGTCTTTCACTTTCATATACTCACAATCCTAGTGTTTCAATAGTCAATCTCTTCATCCTTGTTATAGGATTCTTTTAAGAGAGATTATTATCTTCATCTTGTATTGTGTGGCTTTGTGTGGAGAGTTGGATCTCAAGGAGATTATTGTGTAAGAAGTTCCGGCTTCCAGACCGGGTTGTGGAGTGGAATACCATCGAGAGAGGTTGTCGGGAACGTAGGTCAAGAGTGGCCGAACTTCGTGAACATATCGCCGTCTTCATTGGCTAACTATCTCTCACCCTCTCTCTTTTATTTTGCTTATTGTCAAATTTTATGTATTTGATTGAATTGTATTTTCATTAGTTGCACATTTCGTTTGATTATCCTATTCACCCTCTCTAGGATACTATCAAATTTATTGTAGATTTTCTAACTTAAAAAAGGTTAATTTAGAAATTTTCTTAGTTCAAGTCTAAGTAGGTCAAATTTATACTTAATACCATGTATATTGATACTTTTCTATTAATTTTAAATTTTAGTATATTACTTAAAGTAATATTTTTCTTTTAATTTACTTAAAATATGAATTTATTATACATAAATTTAGCAACATAAATTTGGTAATTTGAAATTTTTAAAATTTTGGTATTATTTAATATCAAAATATGGATTAAATTTCGTATAAAAATAAAATTTCACAACTATGCTAAGAAAATACAAAATATAAATCAAAATTTAAAATTCTAAAACTAAACAATTTCACAAAAGAGAAAGTTTTATAATTACTTAAAAATAAAAAAATAAAATCAAATTATTATTATTATAAATTTAGAAAATAGAAAACAGTGAATAAAAATAAAATCCTAAAACTATTTAAAAAAATGTAAAATTTCAAATTAATTTAGGCATTCATTAATCTCATAATAATTATTTCAAAATTTTAATTAAATTAGAAAATAATTTGAAAATTAGGAACATGATCTAAATTTAGTAACTTAATTAAAATAAGAAATTTTCAATTAATTTGATTAAAAAATGAATCTATTAAAACATAAATTTGATAACTTGAATGGTAATAGAAATTTTGTAATTTGAAATTTATTGAAATATTGGTATTATTTTATTTCAAAATTAGTATTGAAATTGGTATAAAAAGTAAAATTTCATAACTATTTAAAAATGAAAATACAAAATCCAAATTAATGTTTGAAAATTCTAAAACTAAATAATTTGTTGAAAAAGTTTAATTTCAAAATTTAAGAAAACAAATTAATATAAAAGTTTTCAAAAATAAAAATCTATGAATATAAACTAATAAATATTTACAAATAAAAACTAAGAAATATTTACAAATAAAAACTAAGAATTTTTAAATTAATTTTGTAACGTTAATTTGGTAATTTAAAATTTTTAAATTTTTATATTATTTAATATAAAAAATACTATGAAATTTTGTAACATAAATTTGGTAATATGAAACTTATTTAAATTTTGATCAATAAAAATTTCTATTGTAGTAATATTTAAAAAAGTAAAAAACTTAAAATTAATATGTAAATTTTGAAAATAAAATTTTATAAATAAACTATTTTTTAATAAATATTTAAAAAATAAAATAAATTTCAAATTTGATTGGCAACATTAATTTTGTAATTTGAAGTTTTTTCAAATTTTAGTATTTTTTAATTTCAAAAATAATATTAAATTTGGTATGAAAATGAATTTTTAGAAATATTTAAATTTTAAAAATATAAAATTAAAACTAATATCAAAAAATTAATTTCATAATTGCTATTTTTGATTTTTTTTGGAATTAATTTATTTAAAAATTGTGTTAAATTCAGAATAAGATAGAAAATAGGAACACAATCTAAATTTTGTAATTTTATTAAAGTTAGATTTTATAAAATTGAAAATTTTAAATGATAATTTTAAAATTTTAGTATATTTTTATTCCAATATATTCAATAAAGCAAGTGTAGAAATTTGAATCAAAACATACATCGAATTATGAAAAAAATAACTATTCGATATAAATATATTAAAAAATAAAAATAAAAATAAACATTGAATTATTTTAGAATAAATACCTAAATTTATTTCTCGAAGCAACAAAAGTGTCATGGGTTGAAGATAAGAAAATTAGATTTTTTTTCCTGAAGTAAGTTTTTCCTAATAAAAGTTAAACTCGCAACTATTACGTATAAAAAACACTAAATATATTCAAATAAGAATACCTAAATTTATTTTCTCCAAGCAAAATAAGCACCATGCATTGAAGGTAATAAATAGAAAGTTTTTCCTGGAGTGCTTTTTTTGAGAAGAATTTAAACCACAACTGTTATGTATAAAAAATATTAACTAAACATATTAAAATAAAAATAAATTTTCGAGGGTCATAGAATAAATACCTGAACTTATTTCTCCAAGCAGAAGCACAGTGAATTGTAGTTAAAAAAATTAGAGAATTTTTTTCTTGATTAATCAAAATCGGAAAAGAAATTTCGTTTGAGATGAAACGACTCAAAGAGGTTCGGGATTTGATATTATTTGTTATAATTAGAATTAGTTACAAAAGATATAGTGATTGATAGTAAATTAGTTTTTACTATATATAGAGCTGTTTAAATTAAATGTTGAGGTATTATCATAATATATGGACGATTTAGATGGGATGACACATGTCAAATCTTATTTAGAAGGAGTAAGATGATGTGGCATTCTCTAGTAAGTTTTTAAACTTTTTAATTTTTCTTTAATGTATACCCTAGTAAAAGTTGGCTATCATTCCTAAGTTAATTAGTATGAAAACTTGATTTTATATGTCACATGTTACAAGGAAAATTAACCGTCTTTCTAGTCGAGCTTCTTAATTAATAACAAACAACTAATAGGAGGGTAATCAAATTAATCAAAAAAGAAGCTTAAACTGTTAGCGATTCTTAAAGTCTATGCAATTGAATCATAACTCCAAAGTTATCATAAGAATTGAGGATTAGAATATAACATTATAACATGCCCACAGACATAGAGGTTGAGATCCTTCTTTAGGGGTTAAAAGCTAGACCCATGGAGCAGTGCTTTTCTAAATTTGATTTAGAAATTTATGACCAGTAGGATTCGAACCTATATTGCTCTAATATTGATTGAAGGAAATCCTAGTTGGAATTATATGTTCCTTGTAAATCAAGTAGTAAGGAAAAGCCAAGGAAGGGTGCACATTGTAAAAGAGAGTTAGAGAGATTTAAGAAGAAAAATCTATGTTTTGTGAGAGTTCTTTTCGTGAGATTGAGAGAGGATTTCTTATGCACGCTATGTCACGTCCCGTGTGTTAGATATCAAAATGGGCACGCAACTCGACTGAGAGTATGTGTCACGTCCCGCTTCCCAAAATATCGGGAACCGGGACACGAGCAAGCCCGCAACGTATTAGGTTGAGTAGAAATAAATAATAGAACTCTTTTTACTCAATCTAATACGCTAAGCGTCAAAAATATAATATACGAAGTCAAAGGTCCCCGATCACACATAGCAAGAATATAATGACAAACCAGAATAAGAAATAGACATATCATCAATGGTAAATTATCCCAGACATAAAAATATGGGTCAAACACGCCCTTATTATAAAACGGTCCAACTAAAATATAAAATACCATCCCAGACATAAAAATATGGGTCAAACACGCCCTTATTATAAAACGGTCCAACTAAAATATAAAATACATAGTCCAACAGAAATAAAAGGAACAAACACGCCCTTATTATAAAACGGTCCAACTAAAATATAAAATACATAGTCCAACAGAAATAAAAGGAAAGTACTGCTAAACCAACTAAATCCAACTCCAGACTAAAGTAAGGTTCTGCAGAAGAGATCTAGCGCTTCTCAACTACTACAGAAAGAAAAAGTCTAAGCTTCAGATTGTTCTTCTGATCCATCTGGAAGACCTTACTGCTGCAAATCCTCTGGCTCTTGTACTATCCCGAACTGAGGCTGTTCATCTCCTAAATCTGACGTACACCATAGAAAAATAGGTGTACGTCAGCGTGTATGGCACACGGCAAGATCCCCACAAGGGAGAAATAGGAACAGTCGAACGACCAAAGCAAAAACAGTGATAATAATAATAATAATAACATGCAAATGAATTACTAATAATATAAAAGCAATCTATCACTGGAATAAAATCATCAGAAGAATCTAAGAAAACTATCAAAGTGTCAAGATCACATAGCTAGCCAACAGGGTAATCATCCAAGTATACAAATCACACAGCTAGCCAACAGGGTAATCATCCAAGTATCCAAATCACACAGCTAGATGAAATTAATACTTAAATACCTATAACTTAGGATGTAGTACGTCAAGCGAAATAATCCAAACAAAGAAACCCTCATGTATATACCTTATGTCTCAAATTGTAGATAATTAATTATTAATCCCGATCTATGTATGAACAGAAATACAACTAGTCTACATCTTATAAAACCAACAAAGTCCACCATAAAACACGCAAGCATATTATTCTTGTTTTACATGTTATTTGAATTGGGGAAGAATATTTTCATATATATAATCGGGTCCCCGTAAAGTCGTCCGGGGGTCGCCCTCAAGTCAAGTTTTGGCCCTCTGGCCCATGTATATAACACTCACGATAACAAGAAAGCGTTGTGCCCGTTTATATACATGCAATATTCTCCGTCCAATTCCCCTTTATAACCCCATGTTGTCAAATTAATTAAGCAACTGTACATGAAATATCGTGCACTAACCACAGAGTAACCGTGGAACGATTTCTGTAAAAACTAGGAAAATAACCGTGACTCGTAACATGTTCGATCAAGGGTGTATCGTCTAGTCAATACTAGAGTAGTAATAAACAAGGAAACCTTATACTGAAATATCGATATCAAGGGTAAAGCCATGCTTTGAAAGCACGCTTACAAATCATACTTTTAATAGGAGTCGTCTTTATGTACATGCTCTCCTACTAGATAACAATTAAGTGATAACAACAAGCTTCCACATAGCCAAGGGGAAACGGGATCTTGCCTTGGGTTAAGGCAGGGCGTTACGAGGCTAAGCGGATCTGGACAGGGGTTCTGCAGGTTCGTCAGCGAGGGTTGGTCGGAGGCGAACGGAGCTCGGCTGGAGGAAGGAGGCGCTGGGGTGGTTGACGGCGAGTTATCGACGACGAGGGAGGGGCAGCGGCTCTGGAGGTTGACGGAGAGGGGGTCAGGCGCTAAGGTTGAAGGAGATTAGGTGGGTTGTAGATGAAGGAGTACGACGAATGGCGGCAGTAGTTTCTGGCAGCGTGACGTGGCGGCTGGATCTGATGGGTCTCGGTGGTAAGGAAGCGAGCGGCTCAACGGCGTAAGGGTTGGTCGGAACAAGGAGGGGGTGAGTTTGGGCTGCTAGCGACGGGTGGTGCAGGGGATGAAGGAGATGGCGCTTGTTGGTCTGTTGAGAGGTGGAGGCGGGTTCGGCTCAGGCACGAGGGTCGCGCGCGCGTCGGCGGTTCGCCGGCGACGCGAAGAGGGGTGGTGACGAGGGAGGAGATGCGGGTTGTTGTTTGTTTGGCGTTTTCGAGAATGAGAGAGAACAAGAGAGAAGATGGAGGAGAGAAAGGAGATTCGTGTGTTGTCGAATTATGAGAGGGAGAGAGAAATGTATTATTGGAGAGAGTGTATGAATGAGCTGGAGAGAATTATTGAAAAGAGGGAAGGAGCATATATTAGGGGATTTGATTTGATTACGAGAGAATTATTTGGTATGATTTTGAATTTTGAAAATGAAAGAAAATGGAAAGAATGATTTATGGCTGGAGAAAATCATGGGGAGTGATTTGAGGGAATGAATGGGAAGAGAGAGAGTATGAGGATTAGGGTTAGGGTAGTATACATGCAAGTGGTTGGTAAAATAAGTGCACGTAAAAATAATATCATAATGTATCAATAATATAATTCAAATATTCTATACGAAATTATGATAATCTTATAATGTTTAATCAATTAATATTATCGGCCAAATATTAATAATCACTATCATTGTATATATATATTTGATTAAATTTTAATATCCAAATATTAAAAATATTTTATTTATTTATTATTATTTTTTATACTAAAAAAAATATGTATCGAAAAATCAAGGTTGTTACAGTATGCACATGAGAACTAGATTAGACGGGTCTCATACACATACTTAAGCCTTATCTATCCAGCTGAGGTAGGCTAAACTTGAGAAAAGTCAATTTCTAGTCAAACTAGATAAAATAGGATAAATCAACTATAAACTACATAGCATGATGAGACTCTGAACTAACAAATTATACATAAAGGGTAAAGCAGTAGAAACAACAACTTACTAGCTCTTAGGAGGGTAAAACCACCTAACTACATAATCCAATCCAAAACTGATTACTCCATCACTTGGAGGAAGAAGGGAGAGAATAAATTCAGGGGCTGTCAAGCAAGCGACCAAAAACAATCATCAAATGAGAAAGGAAACGATGATAAATGCAATAAGGAGAATATCCTCAAGAATACACTTGCAAAGATCCAACATGTAGAATAGGTAAGAGAAGGTAGACCAAACAGCAGCAAGGTATGCATGTGTCCAAGATGCTGAAAATGTTAGAAAATAACTTTGAAGGCAACATAAACCGAAATCAGAACAAACAAAAACTAAACAAACCAAACATGCATGCCTACTAGTCATTATTATCTGAAGCTATTCACCTAAAATAACTTATCAAAGTCTTAATTATATAGATTCCATGTCAGGCAGCACTTCCTTGATCCGATCAATATTCTCAAAATTAATATCTTACTTGGAAAGATCTCCACTAAGGATATGTGTATAGGCCATGTTAGATTTGACGGTTTTTTATACCAACCAAACCCTCTCTTAATGACTATCCGATGTCATGAGCACTGCGACTACCCCACATATCTCTAAAGATTCAATGCCTCAAAATTAAACTCATCAATTATTTTTCTTTATCTGCTGTTGGTTAGCATAAAAACGTGTAAAGTTGTAAGAGAACAACTATTAAGTTATTGTACACTAAAAATATCGAACCCACGAGAAAGGTATGTGTTTAAAAATTCTAAAAATTAGCTCTGTAAGAATGTGGACAAAAAGGTGTGGAACTGGAAGTGTAAATATGTAAAGAGAGATTTGTCATAAAAATAAAAAATCTAAAGCAAGAGACACGAAAAAGGAGGAGGAAACAAGGAAAACATAGAGGAACTAAAAAGAAATAAAAACAAGAGGAAAGAAAGGAGTAGGAAGAAGTTAACAAATCAACAAAAGAAAATCAAGAAGAGGGAAATCAAGAGAGAAGGAGACAAACTCAAATCAAGAAAAATTTGTGAAAAAACAAGTGTAGAAGCTAGAATCTAGAGATGAATCCACTAATTAATTTTAATTAGGATTTATGAACCATTCACTTTTTATCATATTTTACTTTAGAACTAAAAATAGACCATCAAACCACTTAAAGAAAACATCATCTATCTAATTATCATCCAAGTAAAAGTTTCCATTCATGAAAAGAACAATTAACGAGATAATAATTGTAGAAATAAAAAGGCATAACTTATTAAACCACTCAATATAAGTATGGATTATCGAACTCTTTTTCTACCAATTAGTTTTTAGTTGTTTATCCTAAACATGATCAATTCAAGCATAAAGAGAGCAATCCATAAACCATAAAAGAAATTACACTAAATTTCATAGAATCATAGATTTGTTATAATAATTAGCTACTCAATTTGAAAAATAAAAATAAAAAAATAAAATATATGCTAATTAACATGAAAGAACAAGAAGTTACTCTAAACTATAAGTAATAAAAAAAAGAAATAGAAAATCAAAGTAATGAAGAGGAAAAAAAATCCACTCGGTAAGGCATGAAGAAAAATTATATTAGGAGCATAATAAATCTAATATACCAAATATGAAATAAAAACAAGAATTAAAGAAGGAAATTTTTTTATTTATTGTAAATAAAAAATATATAATTTTAAAAAGAACTTCTTAATTAAGAGTAGTTGTAGACGTCTAAAAATACCTATAGGTGTCTGCACACAGCTCGAGACGGAGAGAAGATGACGAACGTCGTTATCCGAGTCTAGGAGGATTATCTGACGCCGAAAAGTGCATGAACCGGAATGGCGAACCAACTGTGTCTTGTCCGCTCACTGGCCACTTCCAATTGGCCGTCACACCTGTCAGTCAGTCCGCGCGTGTTAGTCAGCTCGCGCACTTCAGTCAGCCACAAGTGACCAGACACACTCGTCAGTCAGCTCGCGTACGTCGGTCAGATCCAAAGTGCCTGACGCACTTGTCGGTCACATCCAAAGTGCCCGACGCGCTTGTCCGTCAGAACCAAAGTGCATGATGCGCTTGTCTATCAGATCCAAAGTTCCTAACGTGCTTGTTGGTCAGATCCAAAGTGTCCGCCACGCTTGTCGGTCAGATTCAAAGTGCCATAAAGAAGCTAACGAGTGCATGAAACAAGTTAACGAAGCGTACAAGTCAACACGATAGGCAAATAAGCAAAACGACAAAAAAAGACGAAAGAACGCCAAAGTACCAAACTGACCCATGCGGCGGCAGGTCGGTGCCATCTGACCCACGCGGTGGCGGGTCAGCACGAGCCGATGCCTACGCAGGTCATATCGGTCCGTCTCGCGCCCAGAACTGCCTGTAACCTCCAAAACACGTTTTCAGGCTGTTTCGATTGGTTTCTTCTGTTCCAGAGGTTCCTAACTGCCTAGATATCATCCATAAACGTAGTTAGGCTGTTATTGACTGAAGATAAGGCCAAATCAATCATTCTTATCCAAATACCCCCTAGCCGAAGACTATAAATACATGCCTAGGGGCTCATTTCACAGGGGCGATTTATTATCAAGAGGAGGATATGCTGCCGAGTTGGAGAGCAAGGGAGCACAAATTTCAGAGGAGGCTAACTGATCTCGGCGAAGTTCTTTAGCATAAAGAGGGAGAGTTCGAGAGATCTGAAGCCCCGTCCATCTGTTCCTCGAGTTAGGCTTGGTCTTAATCTCGAGAAGAGCTACTAATTTCGCTTGGTCGATTTCAAAGCTTCAAGCAAATACTTTCTTGGTGAAGTAGGAGCTCTGTTAATTTTCTATCAACCGGATCTGATCCGCGACGGTCCATGGATATCAACGTCCCCGGTATAAGCAAAGATCCCATGCAAAACAGAGACTAATAAATAGGATCTGTGTGTAGTTTGACAAGAGTTGTAATCTTTCATTTTCATTGTAAAGGAGATCTTATAAAAAGATCAGAATTTTTATTCATTTGAGTTTATTGTAATGATTAAAGTTGTAATAGATTCAAGGCAATGAAAACATCAACCTTTGACCTAAACACGCTAGCGACCATAGCAGGAGCCAACAGCCTTTTTGCGAAGGCTGATGTGTCGCAACCTCGGATCCAGATCCCGGTTGATGTAGAGGTCAAGTACGAGTTCGACCAGGCCAAGTTCGAGGAATATCTATCATCCTCCTTCTCCAGATCCTCCGCCTCTTGCAAGCGTACGAAGATCAACGCCCCCATTGCTGCTGCAATCACTCCTTGCAACGCCCCTCCGGCCTCTAACGAGGTAGGATCTACAAATCTGGACTCCTCCTTAATCAAGGAGATAGCCGCTGAAGCCGCGCAAATCTTGTTGAAGAGAGCACATAAAAGACAACGTTAACGCCTTGTAGGCCAACTCGCTAAGGCTTTGGAGCCAGTAGACGAGATCTGTTACAGGCCGGATCTGAAATTCAAGGAGCAACAAGCACCCAAACAGCGAGCAAACACCCCCTCCTCCAAATCATCAACAAGCGAATGAATCCAAGTCAAAAGGATCCATTTAACTCTTAAGGAGAGAATCTAGAAGCGTCGCGCACTGCTTGTACATGCGTAAATTCTTATGCAAAAGGCACAAAAGATGCAGAAGGATATTGCCAAGAAACAACCAAGACTGCATCAAACATGGAGGCCAAAGTCCAAGACGGCGGCTGAAAAGATCAAAAAATGTGGGTCACTCAAGTCTGACCCTCCAAGCCGCGGGTCACCCCGAAGTGACCCTCTAAGTCGCGGGTCACTCAAGTCTGACCCTCCAAGCAGTGGGTCACTCAAGTCTAACCCTCCAAGCCGCGGGTCATTCAAGTCTGACCCTCCAAGCCATGGGTCACTCATATCTGACCCTCCTAGCTACGGGTCACTCAAGTCTGACCCTGCAAGTCGCAGGTCACTCAAGTCTGACCCTCCAAGCCGTGGGTTACTCATATATGATCCTCCCAGCCGTGGGTCACTTAAGTCTGACCCTCCACCCTCCAAGCCGTGGGTTACTCATATATGATCCTCCCAGCCGTGGGTCACTTAAGTCTGACCCTCCAAATCATGGGTCACTCAGATCTAAACCTCCAAGCCACGGATCACTCAAGTCTAACCCTCCTAGCCGTGGGTCACCAGGGTCTAACTCGCCAGACCGAGACAGGAGACAATATGCACACGTTTTTCTGATTCCGTCGAGTTCAACCCCTGCTCTGAAAGCATGGCTCCAAATGTGTGACTCTTGAGAATGCCATCAAGGCAACAAGTCCTCAGAAGGAAACATGTTTGTCAGACGATGACGTTATACCTGAGAAGTCATGCCAACACGTGATAGATTGCTTCGGTCATCATGCCGATGAGTTGTACTATCGGGCTGAGGGTACGAACAGACCTCGAAAGAGAGATTCCCGGAAGATGGACTTTCATTGTCCATATACCAAGATAATCAGGGCAGTATTATCAGCATGTAGCTACCCCAAGACCACTTTACAGAGGGTCTCGGTATTTGAGAGGATCTCTAACGGAATGACTAAGTCCAAGCCAAAGTGTTTCTGCAAGAAATGATCGACCGTTCAAGGTGACGAACTTCCAGAAGTCACAATTAACATGACTGATAAAGGAAAGTCAGCTCGACCTTCTAGTTCTAAGCCCCTCGTATCGCATCGTCTTACTCGGATATGTGTAGGGACTACTAGAGATAAGGATTATCAAAGAATGTAGAGGGGATTATCCTCAGATGACGAAGCATCAGATGCCAACCCGCAGTCGCTTCTGACGAAATGGTATCCAGTCTAGGACAATCCCATTAAGTGTTTATGATTAACACCGAGGAAGTAGCTAAAATGGTTGAGGATGCTCTACCCAAGCAGAAAGAAGCATTCAAAATTGAATTGGAAATGGCCATGATGCGGATGAAGGAAGAGCATGACTAACATATTCGGGCTCTATCCAATCAACTTGGTGAATCCAGTCGTCGCAACATTGCTAACCAAGAAGGTAGCGATTTAGACGTGAACAAACATCTCGATGCTGATAACCCTCTCATGGACCAGAATGCAAGGGATGGTCTCAGTGAGAATAACGACACCGGGGGTAGTCCCACCAATGATGATAACACTGGGGGTGGTCCTATTATTCCTCTCAGAAATCATCCAAAGCATGATACAGACGAGAACGAGAAGATGAAAGATCTCGAGAGAAAAATCAATGATCTGATGTCTATGCAAGAGGTGCAGAAGATCGGTATTCTATGTCCTTACCCAAGAAAGTGGAATTTGATCCCGTATCTAGCGAAGTTCAACCTTATCAACTTCACGCCATTCGACGGGAAGGGCTCGCCCACTCAGCATCCGATCTATTTTAAGTCCCACTTGGGTATGATCTTCAGTAATAAAACATTGATGGTTCAATCATTTGTTGGTACCCTTCGTGGTCCTACCTTCGATTGGTATCACCGTCTCAAGTCTGGAAGTATCAACAACTGGGAAGACCTGAAGAGCCTGTTCCTCACTCACTTCTTTAATGATGATGCTGATGTGTCAATCAGGACACTCTTCGATGAGAAACAAGAAGACAATGAGACAGTCGATGACTTCATCAAGTGCTTCCGGAATAAGGCGATGAACTGTCGAGATCCGATCACAGAGGACTTCATCCTCCAAATCTGTCACAACAACCTCTCTTTGGACGTATTAGAAGTTATGGGAGTAGCACCGTCCGACACCTAGAAAGAGTTGAAGATGCACGGAGAGCGGCCCGAAAGCTTCCTCAGAAGGAAGCAAGCCGAGAGAAGCCAACCGACGACTAACCCTCCGAGCTCAAACCTCGCCTCCTGTGGTAAAGAGAAGGCCCCTACAACTGTGGTAGATACTAATCAGACATCACAACAGCAATCCCGGAGACAGCAAAAGACTTCGGATCCGAGACTCCAAAAAGAGTACTCCTTTAAGGACGAAGACGTTCCAGCCATTTTTGAATCCCTCCTTGAGAACAACAAGATCAAGCTACCACCTATCACAAATCAGGAGGAAGCTGACAATACTATAGATCCAAAGTACTGTGCGTACCATAGGAGGATCCTTCATCCTACGAAGGCTTGCAAATCAAGAGGACTCGCCATCCGACCCACGCGGTGGTGGGTCAGCACGAGCTGACCCGCGCCTACGCGGGTCATATCGGTCCGTCTCGTGCCCTGAACGCCTGTAACCTACAAAACACATTTTCAAGCTATTTCAATCGATTTTTTCTGTTCCAGAGGTTCCTAACTACCTAGATATCATCCATAAATGTGGTTAGACCGTTATTGACTGAAGATAAGGCCAAATCAATCATTCTTATCCAAATATCCCCCAACTGAAGCCTATAAATACATGCATAGGGGCTCATTTCACAGGGGCGATTTATTATCAAGAGGAGGAGGTGCTTTCGAGTTAGGGAGCAAGGGAGCACGAATTTTAGAGGAGGCTAATTGATCTCGACGAAGTTCTTCAGCATAAAGAGGGAGAGTTCAAGAGATCTGAAGCCCCGTCCATCCATTCCTCGGGATTAGGCTTGGTCTTAATCTTGAGAAGAGCTACTGATTTCGCTTGGTCGATTTCAGAGCTTCAAGCAAATACTTTCCTGGTGAAGTAGGAGCTCTGTCAATTTTCTATCAACCGGATATGATCCGTGGCGGTCCATGGATAGCAACGTCCTCGGCCTAGGCAAAGATCCTACGCAAAACAGAGATTAATAAATAGGATTTGTGTGTAGTTTGACAAGAGTTATAATCTTTCATTTTCATTGTAAAAGAGATCTTATAAAAAGATTAAATTTTTTATATGAGTTTATTATAATGATTAAAGTTGTAATAGATTCAAGGTAATGAAAACATCAACTTTTGTCCCAAACTGTAACACTTCTTTCCAAATAGAGCTTTTATAAAACTTTTCACACCCCAAACCCCTTGCTCTTTGCTCCTATTTATAGTTTACAGCAATCAACAAGAGACGTTGAATTTCTCTTGAACTCCAATAAATAAATCTTAGCCATTCATTATTTAGTTACAATTCTGTTAGGAACTAATTGGTTGAACAATTGATTAGCCAATTGATTAGCCAATTGATCGATTCGTCGATCAATTAGTTTCTATAGATTTTTGATTCTCTTGTTTGGTTATTGATCAAATTTTTTTCTTGATCTTTTGGGCTTTGTGAATCTTCTCTTGGCTTGATCTTGTACTTTAATAAAATATTAAAAAAGTGAGTGAGTTTGAGTTCTTATGGGCTTTTATTCCTTAATTCTTCATTACATATTGTTATGATGTTCTCAATCGCCAAAGTATGGCCCTTTGCCTGTAACGGACATGTGTCCCTCTGTATGCACTACTCAAACCAGATTGACGATCAAGATCAAGGATCCCGACTTAGCTCACTTCACATTTAATGCTGAGGCGATACTGCCATGACTTAGATCATGACTCATCGGACCACGTCAATATTGCCATGACTGAGATCACTTCACATTTAATGCTGAGGCGATCTCTCTTCCACACACCGACCGATACGTGTAAAGTAGGTGCTGACACAGCTACCAGCCCATACTTATTTACTGCCATCCTGTGCTCGGCCGAAATAACAGTTCTATCCTTTTTCTACTACTATAAAAAGAGGTACTATTTCAAATACCAAGGATCTCTGATCTAATCTAATCTTATGCTATCTTAAGCAATTTAACTGCACTTAAGAACTCATGTTGTTCTTCATTTCCCCACACAAGTTCATCAACTAACTTGATCGTTGGAGGAACTACGGGGGAACCAAGTCCCGCCCTCTCACGGACTGTTATTTCTGCAGGTTTCAGCTACTCAACTTAAAAATAGATATTTGGAGAAGTGAGCGGCCCATATTAAACCTCACCCTCATCCCATATATTGACTGTTTGATTATTTAACATCAACATTTTGGCGCCCACCATGGGGCCTTCTTTCTTTTTTGAAAAAGCATGTCTAGTTTTTAGGATAGGGCTGATCACTCTCACCTAGAAGGACCACATAAGAGCTACATTACTCAAGCTCATCTTGAAAAAACAACTCACAAGATCTCTCAATTCCTCCAACAACAACTCATTATCTTCACTAGTGATCTCCTCAGCCGACTTTCCCAGCCGCAACAAGCTACTTTTATGGTCCCCACAACTTTTAAAGACCAGCGATCAGAGGCTCACCCTTCTTCTGGAGCACAACAAGTAGTCTCACCTTGAACTCCTCATACTGCTACTAAATAGCTGAGGGATCGCGTCGAGTACATGACCCTACCACCACATTGATCGACTTACCCCGAGGAACCTCGCCAATGCCTCATCCCTGATCCTGAAGTCACCAGTGAGAGTCCCAACCCTGATCACCTTTGGAATCACACTAGAGGAGCAGTCTCTAAGACTCTCATGCACTATCGTGCCTCTGCAGCCCCCTCTGCTACTGTAGGGGCCTCCAGATACGGTCAGGTATATAGACCGATCGTAGAAGTCATTGGGGCGAACACCCCCCTTTCCGATGATCTCATGAATGCCCCATGTGAGAAGTTCAAGATACCTCACATGGAGAAGTACAAGGGCGAGGGAGTCCCCTCCTAGTATGTCCAGAATTATTATGATGTGATGAGCATGCTCCAAGCATCGGAAGTAGTTATTTGTCGATGCTTCCCTATCACTCTTTTGGGGAGTGCTAAGCTCTGGTGGAACATTTTTGAGAAGGAGTCCATCAGCAACTTCCAGCAACTTAGCCGAAAGTTCATCCACCACTTCCTGGTTGACACCAAACAGAAGCTCCCCCCTTATGTGTTTATCCAAATGAGGCAAGAGCACAGAGAGAGCATTCGTGCCTACTTCAAGAGACTCTAGGCGAAGTGGCTGAAGGTTAACAACCCTGTTTGTGTAGTTGCTATGTCCTCCCTTATGTTCGGCTTGCAAAGCAACGAGTTGTCCGACTCGCTTGCTAAGACTCTAGTCGCCAATTACGAGCAGCTGATGGCCAAAGCTCATGGATATATGAACATGGAGGATGCCTGAGCTTACAAGACGTCAACTAGAGCCACGGGGACCTCTACGGTCATGACAACAATAGCAGTAGCCACGCCAGGATATCCGACCCCCAGAGCCCAGCCATAGGGGAGTCATCAACATGGGGAGTCATCAACATGATTAACTTTCAATAATGCGTGCCAAATTTATGTAGGAATCCTAAGCCTTTGGTGCCTTCTCAGGGTAAACCCAAGGCACACTTGCCCTTCGGTCGACTCCTACATTTTCCACTCGACCGTCACAATAGGGTCAAAAGACCTAGGCATCCATATTAAGTCCTGGGCAACCAACCTCTAAGTTATCACTTTGTCGAAAAACCCTTGGTGCCTTCTCAGAGTAAATCCATGGCACACTTTCCCTTCGGTCGACTCCCACATTTCCCACTCGACCACTACAGTAGGGCTAAAAGACCTGGACGTTCATATTAAGTCTTGGGCACCCAACCTCTGGGTTATCACTTTGCCGAAAAGTCCTTGGTGCCTTCTCAAGGTAAACCCAAAGAACACTTGCCCTTCGGTCGACTCCTACATTTGCCACTCGACCTCCACAGCAGGGTCGAAAGACCTAGGAGTCCATATTAAGTTCTGAGCACCCAACCTCCGGGTTGTCACTTTGTCGAAAAGACCATGGTGCCATCTAAGGGTAAACCCAAGGCACACTTGCTCTTCAGTTGACTCCAACATTTGTCACTCGACCGCCACCATAGGGCCGAAAGACCTAGGGATCCACATTAAGTGTTGGGCACCAAACCTCCGGGTTGTCACTTTGCTAAAAAACCCTTGGTGCCTTCTCAGGGTAAACCCAAGGCATACTTGCCTTTCGGTCGACTCCTACATTTGCCACTCATTCACCACAGCAGGGCCGAAAGACCAAGGCTTCAACATTAAGTCCTGGGCACCCAACCTTTGGGTTGTCACGTTGCCAAAAGGACCTTGGTGCTTTCTCAGAGTAAACCCAAGGCACACTTACCCTTTGGTCAACTCCTACATTTACCACTCGACGGCCACAGCAAGGCTGAAATACTTAGGCATCAACATTAAGTCCTGAGCACCTAACCTCCGGGTTGTCACTTTGTTGAAAAGACCTTGGTGCCTTCTTAGGATAAACCCAAGGCACACTTGCCCTTTGGTCGACTCCCACATTTGTCACTCAACCTCCATAGCAAGGCCGAAAGACCTAGGCGTCCACATTAAGTCCTAGACACCCAGCCTCCGGGTTATCACCTTGCTGAAAAGACCTTGGTACCTTCTCAGGGTAAACCCAAGGCACACTTGCCCTTCGGTCGACTCCCACATTTGCCACTCGATCACCACAGTAGGGCCAAAAGACCTAGGTGTTCACATTAACTCCTAGGCACCCAACCTCCGGGTTGTCAATTTGCCAAAAGACCTAGGCGTTCTCATTAAGCCCTAGGCACTTCAGTACACCGATCTTCATCCTCAAGAAAATACCTGGACATCTCACCAACAAAAGGCATAAAATGAGACAGTCATCCAGACCCCTTAACACTTTGGTCATCACAACACGACCGCCTCACAATAGTCAACACTTGTTCTCTTAATCAAAACAAAGCAACAAGCAAACAAAGCTAAAACAAGGAACAATTAGAGAAAAATTCTAGAACAAAAGCCAAGTCCAAAGCTACTCTCATTTTACTCGGGCCTGGCCCAAGCTAACTCCAAGCAAAAGGGGCCAACTGTTATAGTGTTCTCAATTGCCAAAGTACGGTCATTTGCCAGCAATGGACATGTGTCCTCTTGAATGCACCGCTTAAACCAGATTGACGGTCAAGATCAAGGATCCTGACTTAGCTGACTCGCCGAGTCAACATCTTCTTAGGTCGACTCGAAGGGCGGTACTTGTCAATCCTATTGTCGAAGACAACTCTTTACGAGCCCACTCAACCAATTATTCGACGCCTTACGGGGTCGACTCGAGAGGCGTTACTTCTCGACCAAGCCAAAGGATGACTTCAATCTTGAGCCTCTCCCATTAACAACGCAACAATATCACATTTAATGCTTGGCAGGCGCCATCATACCTCTAGCCCCGATAGTTTTCATGACTCATTGTGTTGGCCTTCTTGTTTTGATGATGTTTAACAAACAATTTATTTCTAATATTGTTTATCTAGTGTTTATGTTTTCGTATTTATTCTAGGCAAACAACGTGTTGGAGGATAGATGGAATTGCGCTTCAACGATCATATCCAATGGAGGTTGGCGGAATTGTGGAGTGAAGCCTTGCAATTCAAGTTGAAGATCCAAGTTCAAGCTTCTTCCACATAGTTTACTAAGTTGAGCTACAATGAAGACCTTCATCAAGCTTGGGTAATTTAGTTTAGGAGTTTATATTATGTGTGTTAGTACTTTAAGCTCAATTATATACACACATACACGTTTTGGTTTTGTATATATATAGTTATATATATACATATATGTTTTGGTTTAATAGTTTTCAAGTTTTAATATGAAACAATTTAATATAATTAGAAAACATATTTTTGTTTCATACTTATATGCATATATATGATTTCATCAATATCAATTTTATTTAGTTCAATGAAATCATGTTTTAGTGCATTATATGTGTATTTTGATAAAATACTGCATTCATTGTTTATAGACTTCATAACAATAATTTACATCTTTTTTCAAGTCTATAAAATCATTTTGTAAAGTTTCAAAACATGGTTTAGCCAAAATGTCAAAATTCACATGTTTACATTTTCATGTTTTGGACTATTTTATAAAATAATGATATTTTTCATTTGGGAAGTCCTTTTTGGAAACCAGTCTTTGTAACATGTTTATTATCATGTCTACAATCATTCTCCAAAGTTTTATATTTTTTAGAATTTATTTAATATTTTTAAACAGGGTTTTAAAATTAGAAAATCAACTTTCAAACTGTTCTGTTCATGTATCAGTTTGCGGTCGACCACTACGATCGACCGCACTTGAGTTTTTACCTGCGGAGTCAAACAGAAACTTTTGTGCTCGACCGTCACGGTCGACCGTCAGCTCGAATTTTCCCACGGTCGACTGCCACGGTCGACCGCCAAAGTCTCTGGAAAATTCTCAGCTTCGAAAGTGGCTCGCGGTCGACCGTGAGATTTTCACGGTCGACCGCCGTTCACTCCAACGACTATTTTGTACAGAATCTGATGTTGGATTCTGTGGGCTTTTTGGTCATTTTGTTTTGGGTTTTTGCTGAAGTTTTGAATGGGTATAAATACCCAATTGCCTTCAGCTCTTCTATAATATGAGAGTGTTTTTAAAACAAGTTTAAAGAGTTTTAAACAAGGGTTTAAGTTTAGTTTAAGAAGCTTTTAAGCATTTGAAAGTTTGAGTTTGTAAAATCAATTTCACAAGAGCTTGAGGAGATTTTAAGAAGCTTTTAAGCATTTGAAAGTTTGAGTTTGTAAAATCAATTTCACAAGAGCTTGAGGAGATCTGCTATTGGTGTTTGGGCATCCAACTATTCTCCCTCTACCTCTTGATCTATTGAGAAGTTTTCTAAACTCTATTTCTATCTTTACATCTATTTATTTGATTATCATTTTATTAAAGCTGGTTTTATATTGAGTTTAGTTGATTTGATTTCACTCATTATCTACACACACCCACTTGAGCTTATTGTATTTTCATACATAGTATATTTGGGTTGGTGAGAGTTGTAACAATTGAGTGTGAGCTTTTATTGTGTTCTCATCCATGGTAGAGAACAAACATTTATTGTATTAAGCCTAATTGTGAGGATACACTTTGTAATACACTTGTATACCGAGAGAAGTGTGTGGCGAGAGTCGGGGATCATCCAAAGAGGAGTGGCATCGGTTGACGAACCTAGGGAGAGGTTGTATTTTAGCACTTGAGGGAGATACGTCTAGTTCAACACTTCAGAGGGTGTAGAGTGGGATTACAAGAGTGTGTTAGTTGTAGAGTTTTCGGTAAACTAGAAAACTGTATTGTGTGGTGTAAATATTTTTCGGGTGAACGTAGAAAACCCGGTTGTGATAGTGGATTTCTCTCCGGGAGTGGGGAGAGGAGACGTAGGACAGAAGGTCCGAACTCCATGATCATTTGATTGTGTTTGAGTGTGCTTTGGCGTTCGTTTATATTTGTGCTCATTGCTCATATCGCCTTTGTCTCATTATCTAGCTTGTCCACTACGTTGTTTACATTTGTTTATGTTACCCTTGTGTTTGTATATCCCTGCATATATCATATAGTATATCTCTTGGCTAGGATATATCACCTTGTGTATATTGCATATTCTTGCTCATAAGTAATTGAATATCATTTTGCAAGAATAATTTATTAATTAATTTTAATTAGCATAAAAACGTGATTGGATTAGCATAAGACCCTAATCACCCCCCTCTAGGGTCTAACAATTGGTATCAGATCTTGGTGCTCTTTGATTTAAGGACTAATCGCCTTGAGTTAAAGATTCAATTTATCTTATTTGTGCTAATCTAGTTATGATTACATTTGTCTTGCTTGTATATATTCACATTTATATCATGAATATAAATATATTTCGTTTAGGCTATGAATCAAATTTTGCTCCTAAATTCATTAATTTTCCTTATACACAATGGGCTTCTAGATTTAAACTATTTGTTGAATCTAGAAATATCGACTTATGGGAAGTTATTGATTGTGCTTATATTGTGCTCACTTTGGAGATATCCAAGTGGAGCGATCATGATAATAAAATGTTTACAATGAACAAGCTTTTGTTAGAATTCTTGTTTAATGCTTTTGACTCATCCTTTTCTAACAAATTTGTTCATTTTGATAGTGCTTACAAACTTTGGAAATTTATTGAAACACATCAAGGGGACTTGGAGGTAATCCGACAAGCTTTGGAGGATTCTTCTTCAAGTTCATGTGGAGCATCATGCATACGGCCACAAGAGGATAACTCTTGTGTAGTAAGCGATTCTGATTCCGATAATTATTTATCTATTATGATAGATTATCTCATGCCTATACAAAATTGCAAAACAATTTTATTGATCTTAAAAGCAAGCATATTAGTTTAAAATCCGATCATGAGTCGCTAGCTTCCAAACTTGATATTGTTGTTAAAGAGAATGCTATTTTAAAAGAAAACAATGAGTTATTAAGTTTGGAAAATAATAACATGTCTTCATCTATTGCTAGCTTAACTCATGCTAATAATGATGTCATGACAGAAGTAGAAACTATTAGAAATGAGTTTAGTTCTTTTAGAAATGATCATGTTTCGTCTACTTCTATTTCCAATGCTTGTATGCATAATGATAAATTGAATCTTGTGAAAAACTGCATATCATGCTTAGATTCAACTTTTAACACATGTATTGATAATCATAAAAAAACTTATGGACAAGTGTGCTAAATCTAGTGCTATAACTTTAAAATCACCTACACACTGTGCACACTTGTATAGCAAAGTTTACAAGTGCTCCATTTATGGTCGTAAAGGCCATTAAGCTAAATTTTGCTATGATGCACACAAACATAAAAATGTCAATGCTCCTTGTGCATCTCATCAAGTCTCTTCATCACATGTACACACACATGCACCCATTGTTCATTATAAGCATGCTAATGTGTATCATTGTGATTTTTGTGGTAGAGTTGGTCACTTAGCTAAGTTTTGTTTTGATTTGCGAAAAGTTTCTAAATCACAAAATATATCAAGTAGACCAACATTATTTCAAAATGTTTCTTATTTGCAAAATAATCTTAAAAGACCATCTTTATTTGTAAATGTTCCTCGTGCACATCCACATGGTCAACATAACCAAATGCATCCTCTTCGTTACACTTATTGCAATCGAATGGGTCATTTGCATAATTATTGCTATGACCGGACCTGTGTACTAAATGCGCCCTATTGAGTTCATAACCCNGCAATCCACAAAACAGAAATGTAATCAAAGTAAGAGAGATAGGGTTAGGAATCGTTATCCTTGACGCGCGATGTGTTAACGAGGTTCGGCCCGCTGACCTACGTCCCCGCTCCCCACTCTCGAGGAGAAATCCACTACACACCCGGTTTGGAAGCCAGAACTTCGTCTACACAGCGATCCCACACGATCTCTCACTGCACAGTTTGATCTCAACAGATCACTCCCTCACAGTTGATCTACACAAGATCTCACTCACACAGCAGAAGCAAAAGATGCAAGACTCTCTCTTTATACAGCCCCTATGGCAAAGAGAAGGATTACTGAAGCTGGGAAGTGAACACACACAAAAAGCACAGAGAAAACAGATTTGAAAATTCTCTCAGGAAGACAGTAGTCTCTCTGGTTTTTGCAAAATGTTAGGGCAAGGAAGAAGAAGAATTTTGGGGTTTAAATAGAAGAGATTAATCAATTTAAAAACTAAACCCAATCTTCCCAGTTAAGAAAGTAATCTCCTTTTCAGACCCTTACCTCAGACTGTGCCAAACACTAATAAGTGAAAGCACAGTGTTCTAGGCAAATGACCGTTTGAAAAAAAAAGTCGCGGCTGACCGAAGACAACTTTCGGTTGACCGAAGGGATTTTCGGTCGACCGAAAAACTGGTTCGGTCGACCGGAAAAATGGTTCGGTCGACCGACCGAAAATTCGGTCGACCGGAGGCAGGTTTGAAAACAAGTAAAAACAAACAGAGACTTCATCGGTCGACCGGCGCGGTCGACCGACCAAAAATTTGAGCTTTCGGTCGACCGCGCCGGTCGACCGACAAACTCTCTAGAGTCCAGTGACGAATGCTCATAGGTGCGGTCGTCCGGTCCGGTCGACCGCATTCTGATACATTTGCACAGACTGATTTTTTAACTCAAACTAAAATATTTGTAAAATATTTATTTGACCTCTAAAAATTATGAAACTTCGTAAAATGTTTTTAATACTGAAAACAAATTGTTTGGAAAAAGAATTTTGCAGATAGGTCCTCAAACTTATGAAAAATAGTATTTTGTGAAAAACGCTTAAAAACATAAGTATGAAAGCGTGTGTGTGATTCCCAATAGCTTCAAGTGAAATCAATAACTCTTTGCCTACATTCTAGCACTAGAGTGAAAATAGAAAACAAGCTAATATCCTCACATAGAATATAGTTCTTGAGTCTTGATAGCTTTAAGTTTGATGAAGCTTCTTTATGGATTTGTTGTTCTTGAATTCACATTGCTTCATCATTATGCCTCCTCCTCCTTTGGATATCATCGTTGTAGCATATATTTCATCCATCCTCCATTAATGGCACTAACGAGCTTGATAAATGAATTTACTATATTTGCACTCAATAGGCCATTAGTACCGATAATGGTGGTTGTAAAACATCATCAAAACATAAGGGCTAACAATCTCCCCCTTTTTGATGATGACAACCAACCATTATATAAGAGCAAAAATAAAATAGCTTATAGATAGGTGCTCCCCCTATCTATGAGCTCCCCCTTAGTATATGCAATATATGCAACAAATGAGGAGATTTCTCTCCCCCTTTGTCACCATAAAAACTGGGATAAAGAGAAAATAAAATACAACTAAACAAGCACACAATGTAGAACTTTCACATAGTGCATAAGCCCAAACCATTTCTTATGCGACAAAAATCATCCTCTCCAAGAGGCTTAGTAAATATATCCGCTAGTTGAGATTTTGTGTCAACAAATACTAGGGATACATCTTGTCTCTCTACATGATCGTGTAAGAAATGATGGCGCACATCAATATGCTTGGTTCTAGAATGCAAAACCGAATTTTTGGAAATATTTATAGCACTTGTGTTATCACAAAAGATTTTAATATTTTGAAAACTCAAATCATAGTCAACTAAGCTTTGTTTCATCCGTAAAACTTGAGCACAACATAAGCCGGCGGCAATGTATTCCGCTTCCGTAGTGGACAATGCAACACAATTTTGTTTCTTGGAAGCCCAAGAAACAAGTGAATTTCCTAAGAATTGGTATGTTCCACTAGTACTCTTGCGATCTACCTTACATCCGGCAAAGTTGGCATCACAAAAACCATATAAATCAAAAGAGGTGCCTTTTGGATAAAAAAAGACCAAGGTTAAAAGTTCCATTAACATACTTAATGATCATTTTAACCGCAATTAAATGAGATGCTTTTGGAGATGCTTGAAAACGTGCACATGCACACACACTAAACATAATATCGGGTCTACTAGCGGTGAGATAAAGAAGACTACCTATCATACCTCGGTATAGTTTTTGGTCCACATCTTCACCACTCTCATCCGCATCAAGCTTCACACTAGTACTCATGGGAGTAGGCGCATGCTTAGAATTCTCCAACTTGAATTTCTTCACCAATTCCTTCGCATACTTGCTTTGTGAAATGAAGATCCCATCCTTAGTTTGCTTGACTTGGAGCCCGAGAAAGAATGTAAGCTCTCCCATCATACTCATCTCAAAGTGATCCTGCATAACTTTAGAAAATTCCTTGCACAAGGATTCATTAGTAGCACCAAAAATAATGTCATCCACATATATTTGAACCAAAATGAAATCATTTTTCCTTTTTCTCACAAAAAGTGTGTTATCAATTGTTCCTTTTGAAAAACCATTTTCAATAAGAAAACTAGAGAGGCGAGCATACCAAGCCCTAGGAGCTTGTTTCAACCCATATAAAGCTTTTTGTACCCGGTAAACATGATTAGGAAAAGCATGATCTATAAAACCGGGGGGTTGCTCAACATACACTTCCTCTTCTATAAAACCATTTAAGAAAGCACTTTTGACATCCATTTGAAATAGTTTGAAATTTTTAAAACTAGCAAATGCCAAAAACATCCTAATAGATTCCAACCTTGCAACCGGTGCAAAGGTTTCATCATAGTCTATGCCCTCCTCTTGATTGTATCCTTGGGCAACCAAACGAGCTTTATTTCTAGTTACAATGCCATGTTCATCAAGTTTGTTTCTAAAAACCCATTTTGTACCAATAACACTAGCATTGTTAGGTCTAGGAACTAACTTCCAAACTTCATTTCTTTGAAAATTGTTTAATTCTTCATGCATAGCCAAAACCCAAAACTCATCATTTAAAGCATCATTAACCTTTTTAGGTTCTAGTTGAGATAGAAATGCAACATTACCACACTCACTCAAGGCTTTTGAGCGAGTTATAACTCCTTTTGAAGGGCTCCCAATGATTTGTTCCTTTGGATGGTTTGATGTGAATTTCCAAGCTTTAGGCGGTTTAATTTGTTCATTGTCATTTGAGCTATCCATATCCTTTTGAGCTTCTATAGAGGGAGTATCTTTGATTTGCAATAAGTCCAATCCTCCCTCAACATCATCATCATCATCTTTCCTAGGCAAAACAACTTGAGAACCAATATTAGTCTCATCAAAAGTAACGTTTATAGATTATTCAACAACGAGGCTTAGTTTATTGAAGACCCTATAAGCCTTACTTTGAGGTGCATAACCCAAGAAAATACCAACATCAATTTTGGAATCAAACTTATCATGGTGATCTTTTGAATTTAAAATGAAACATTTACAACCAAAGATACGAAAATAACCAATAAAAGGACTTTTTCCATAAAAAAAGTTCATATGGAGTTTTCTTAAGCTTTGGTCTAATCAAAACACAATTTAAAACATGGCAAGCCGTATTGACGGCTTCCTCAAAAGAATTAAGCATAGTGCGTGCCATCTCTTGTATGGTGCGATTTTTCCGTTCAACAACACCATTTTGTTGTGGTGTTCTAGGAGCGGAAAACATATGAGTTATACCATGATGAGCACAAAAATCATAGAAAAATTCATTTTGAAATTCACCACCATGATCACTTCTTATTTTAACAACTTTCAAATCTTTTTCATTTTCAATTCTTTTAACATGATTAGCAAATTCTTCAAAACAATCATTTTTCTTAGCAAGAAATATTGTCCATGTAAAACGAGAAAAATCATCAATAATAACAAAAACATAGTGTTTGCCTCCAAGAGAGGTAACACGCATAGGACCAAACAAATCAAGATGAAGTAATTGCAAGGGTTTAGAAGTTGATACCTCATTGATGGGTTTGAAAGAAGATTTTGTTTGTTTACCTTTAACACAATCCTCACATATGGTATCTTTGATGAAGTGCAAGTTAGGTAATCCTCTCACAAGATTTCTCTTAGATAATTTTGATATTAACTCCATATTTGCATGTCCAAGTCTTTTGTGCCAAATCCAAGGATTTTCATCAATAGCCGCAAGACACCATACTAATGATGCATTTGTCCGGTTTAAAAGAAATATCAAAACCTTTATCACTCAATTGACTAATACTAAGAAGATTATGATTTAAACCACTTACTAAATAAACATCTTCTATTATGGGTGAGGGTTTCTTACCAATGGAGCCAATACCAACGATTTTGCCTTTCTCACCTCCACCGAAGGAGACATTGCCTCCTTCAATCCTTGATAGGGTTGCAAATAACTCTTTGTTGCCCGTCATATGATGTGAGCAACCACTATCAAGGTACCACATCTCCTTACGTCGTTGCCGCGACGTTCCCTACAAAAGAAGAAGATGAAGGTGTAGTAGCTTTAGGTACCCATGTCTTGGGTCCTTGGTGGTTAGTAGTCTTGGTACCTTTGGGTACCCATATCAAACCATAAAAATCTTCATTGTCTTTGATTCTACAATGAGTAGAAATATGTCCATGTCTCATACAATATGTGCACACAAAATTTCTTTTGTATGCATGAGAGTGAGAGCCATAAAACCTATTTCTACCATGATGATAATTAGCAAAAACATGAGTGGGTCTAGTCCTACAACCCTCAATTTCTAATTTTTCAATCTTTGATCTTAGTTGCTTATTCTCGAAATCGAGATCTCCTAGCAATTCATCTTTAAGAGCAAGAGAGGTTGTTAGTTGTTCTAGCTTAATATCACAAGAGGCATGTAATTTTTTGAAAGAAGAGTATTCCTTAGACATTCTTTTAAATTCAAAATTCAACTCTTCTAAAGCCATAGCTATATCACATTGCATATAGAAAGATTCACTTTCGGCCTCGGATATTACCTCATGTTCATTTGCCATGAAACAAACATTTGGGTCATGAAGAGCCAATTTTGCTCCTTCTTCATCACTCTCCGAGTCACTTGGTTCGGATTCTTCCCATCCGGCATACATAGCCTTCTTCTTCTTGTACTTCATGTACTTTTCTTTGAGCTTGGGGCAATCCTTAGCGATGTGACCCGGTTCATTGCATTCAAAACATTTAACTACACGAGATGAAAACTTGTTGTTAGATCGGGGATTAAATTTCTTGTTCATTCTTATGAGTCTAGAGATTCTTCTAGAGAGATGAGCCACTTCTCTAGAAAAATCGACTTCACTCTCCGATGACGAAGATGAGTTGTCACTAGCTCCTTTGAGAGCTATGGTCTTCAACTTTGGTGACGGCTCCTCAACTTCACGTGATGGCACTTCCTCCTTTTCCTTCCCCTTAAGCTTCTTCTCATGCACTTTGAGCTTTCCGATGAGGCTATTAAGAGCTAAGGTAGTAAGGTCATGAGCTTCCTCAATGGTCGTAGCTTTGGGCTCCCATGCCGGAGTCAAGGAGCGAAGTATTTTGTAGTTCATCTCTTGAATGGATAATTGCTTATCTAGACCATGTAATTCATTGATGATATTAGTAAAACGGGAAAACATAGCATCAATGGATTCATTAGGAAGCATTTTAAATAGCTCATAATCATGCATAAGTCCACTAATCTTAGATTCCTTAACTTGGGGGGTTCCTTCATGTGTGATACATAATTTTACCCAAATTTCGTATGCGGTTGCACACGTAGAAACTCTATTGTAGGGGAAAGACCACAAATTAAGGCGTTCATGGCCTTAGCATTGAGATTGGCTTTGTGCCTTTCATCATCGGTCATGTTCCCAACTTTGGACTTCTCTACATATTTCTTTTCTATGAGGTCTAGGATGTCAAGATCAATGCAACGGAGATAAATTCTCATCCTAGCCTTCCAATAAGCAAAATTAGTCCCGGTGAAGAGTGGTGGTCTAGTGGTGGATTGTCCTTCTAACATATGCATATTCAAAGAAGCCCCCATTGGATCTTTTCTCTAAGGTTGTTAAACCAAAAACTAATATAGAGACCAAAGCTCTGATACTAATTGTTGGACCCTAGAGGGGGGGTGATTAGGGTCAAGAGGCTCTAATATGCAATAAAAATAAACACAAGCAATCCACAAAACAGAAATGCAATCAAAGGAAGAGAGATAGAGTTAGGAATCGTTATCCTTGACGCGCGATGTGTTAACGAGGTTCGGCCCGCTGACCTACGTCCCCGCTCCCTACTCTCGAGGAGAAATCCACTACACACCCGGTTAGGAAGCCGGAACTTTGTCTACATAGCGATCCCACACGATCTCTCACTACACAGTTTGATCTTAACAGATCACTCCCTCACAGTTGATCTACACAAGATCTCACTCACACAGCAGAAGCAAAAGATGCAAGACTCTCTCTTTACACAGCCCCTATGGCAAAGAGAAGGATTACTGAAGATGGGAAGTGAACACACACAAAAACCACAGAGAAAACAGATTTGAAAATTCTCTCAGGAAGACAACACTCTCTCTGGTTTTTGCAAAACGTTAGGGCAAGGAAGAAGAATAAGTCTGGGGTTTAAATAGAAGAGATTAATCAATTTAAAAACTAAACCCAATCTTCCCAGTTAAGAAAGTAATCTCCTTTTCAGACCCTTACCTCAGACTGTGCCAAACACTAATAAGTGAAAGCATAGTGTTCTAGGCAAATGACCGTTTGAAAAAAAAGTCGCGGCTGACCGAAGACAACTTTCGGTTGACCGAAGGGATTTTCGGTCGACCGAAAAACTAGTTCGGTCGACCGGAAAAATGGTTCGGTCTACCGACCGAAAATTCGGTCGACCGGAGGTAGGTTTGAAAACAAGTAAAAACAAACAGAGACTTCATCGGTCGACCGGCGCGGTCGACCGACCAAAAATTTGAGCTTTCGGTCGACCGCGCCGGTCGACCGACAAACTCTCTAGAGTCCAGTGACGAATGCTCATAGGTGCGGTCGATCGGTCCGGTCAACCGCATTCTGATACATTTGCACAGACTGATTTTTTGACTCAAACTAAAATATTTGTAAAATATTTATTTGGCCTCTGAAAATTATGAAACTTTGTAAAATGTTTTTAATACTGAAAACAAACTGTTTGGAAAAAGAATTTTGCATATAGGTCCTCAAACTTATGAAAAATAGTATTTTGTGAAAAACGCTTAAAAACATAAGTATAAAAGCGTGTGTGTGATTCCCAATAGCTTCAAGTGAAATCAGTAACTCTTTGCCTACATTCTAGCACTAGAGAGAAAATAGAAAACAAGCTAATATCCTCACATAGAATATAGTTCTTGAGTCTTGATAACTTTAAGTTTGATGAAGCTTCTTTATGGATTTGTTGTTCTTGAATTAACATTGCTTCATCATTATGCCTCCTCCTCCTTTGGATATCATCGTTGTAGCATATATTCCATCCATCCTCCATTAATGGCACTAACGAGCTTGATAAATGAATTTACTACATTTGCACTCAATAGGCCATTAGTACCGATAATGATGGTTGTAAAACATCATCAAAACATAAGGGCTAACACGCCCAAATGGGTTCATAACCCTAGGGTTTTGAGCTTGAATGATAGGGTCATATCCTTAAACCTTTTGGTACTATGAATACTTGGGTACCAAAACAAATTTGATTTTAAACCAAGAATCTTAGTGTTTTTTTTCTTTTTCTTGGTTTTGAAAATGTATTTTAAACTTTTATGAAAACAATTCCTTTTATTGGTCAAAATCTTTTGTTTTCATAATTATTAGTTTTGATTTTGATGAGAGGTTTGTGTTTATATAACCCTCCGGATTTATTAGGTGTTTATTCCCAAATCATATTTACCGGATGCTAGAATGATTATATGGGTTGGAACAAGCTTAAGAGCTTGATATATTGTTGCCTCTCTTGAAATTCATTTGTCAAAGATTTTGTTTTGAATTATTGCTTTGAATTCATTATATTTCACTTATATGATGATATTTATGTGTTTGTGCTTATGGATCATCTATTCGTGCCTTATAATGTATTCCATATGTGGTTTGATCAAATCCCACAAAGAAAATTCTCTTGATTGATCAAACATCGTTTTTGGATTTAAACTTTGATTTATGATTTCTTTTGGTTGATTTGTTTTCATTTGAAATTTTTTTCTAGATTCTCATGTTCCTTCTCTTTTGATTTCATAAATCTACTCCTATACATGGTTTTTACGTTCTTTGATATGAGACACTATGTTCATCTTGATATATTCATACGTGTTCTCATTATCTTTTTGTATGTGAGTTGTGTTTAGCATGTTTCTTGCTTGCTCACATATGTATGCCTTAGCATTCATTTCAGATATCTTTTAAGGCATTTTGATAGGGGGAGCAATCCCTATATCTTTCTATGTGTTATACTCACCCATGCATATTGATAGGGGGAGCTTTCGCTCTCATCATATCTTTGTCCCCTTTTTGATATTGTCAAAGGGGGAGAAATATTATGAGTATATTCTTTCTTGTTTATATGCATAATATATTATACTTTGTATAATCATTTCCTTTCATGCATATATCCTTTTTGTAAATTGTTTGTCATCATCAAAAAGGAGGAGATTGTTGGCCTTCTTATTTTGATGATGTTTAACAAAAAATTTACTTCTAATGTTATTTGTCTAGTGTTTGTGTTTTCGTATTTATTCTAGGCAAACAACGAGTTGGAGGATGGATGGAATTACGCTTCAACGATCATATCCAATGGAGGTTGGCAGAATTATAGAGTGAAGCCTTGCAATTCAAGTTGAAGATCCAAGTTCAAGCTTCTTCCGCATAGTTTACCAAGTTGAGCTACAATGAAGACCTTCATCAAGCTTGGGTAATTTAGTTTAAGAGTTTTTATTATGTGTGTTAGTACTTTAAGCTCAATCATATACACACATACACATTTTGGTTTTGTATATATATACATCAATATCAATTTTATTTAGTTCAATGAAATCATGTTTTAGTGCATTATATGTGTATTTTGATAAAATACTACATTCATTGTTTATAGACTTCATAACAATAGTTTACATCTTTCTTCAAGTCTATAAAATTATTTTGTAAAGTTTCAAAACATGGTTTAGCCAAAATGTCAAAATTCACATGTTTACATTTTCATGTTTTGGACTATTTTGTAAAATGATGATATTTTTCAAAACATGATATTTTCAAAGCATGTTTATTATTATGTCTACAATCATTTCCCAAAGTTTTATATTTTTTGGAATTTATTTAATATTTATAAACAGAGTTTTAAAATTAGAAAATTAACTTTCAAACTGTTCTGTTCATGTATCAGTATGCGGTCGACCGCACCTGAGTTTTTACCTGCAGAGTCAAACAGAAACTTTCACGGTCGACCGCCACGGTCAACCGCACCTGAGTTTTTACCTGTAGAGTCAAACAGAAACTTTCACGGTCGACCGCCACGGTCAACCGTCAGCTCGAATTTTCCCACGGTCGACCGTCACGGTCGACCGCCAAAGTCTCTGGAAAATTATCAGCTTCGAAAGTGGCTCCCCCCCCCCCCCCCCCCCCCCACGGTCCCGAATACTCCAATGACTATTTTGTATAGAATCTGATGTTGGATTCTGTGGGATTTTAGGCCATTTTGTTTTGGGTTTTTGCTGAAGTTTTGAGTGGGTATAAATACCCAATTGCCTTCAGCTCTTCTATAATATGAGAGTGTTTTTAAAACAAGTTTAAAGAGTTTTAAACAAGGATTTAAGTTTGGTTTAAGAGGCTTTTAAGCATTTTAAAGTTTGAGTTTGTAAAATTAATTTCACAAGAGCTTGAGGAGATCATCTATTGGTGTTTGGGCATCCAACTATTCTCCCTCTACCTCTTGATCTATTGAGAAGTTTTCTAAACTCTATTTCTTGCTTTACATCTATTTATTTGATTATCATTTTATTAAAGCTAGTTTTATATTGAGTTTAGTTGATTTGATTTCACTCATTGTCTACACACACCCACTTGAGCTTATTGTATTTTCATACATAGTATATTTGGGTTGGTGAGAGTTGTAACAATTGAGTGTGAGCTTTTATTTTGTTCTCATCCATAGTAGAGAACAAACATTTATTGTATTGAGCCTAATTGTGAGGATAGACTTTGTAATATACTTGTATACCGAGAGAAGTGTGTGGCGAGAGTCGGGGATCATCCCAAGAGGAGTGGCATCGATTGACGAACCTAAGGAGAGGTTGTATTTGAGCACTTGAGGGAGACACGTCTAGTTCAACACTTGAGAGGGTGTAGAGTGGGATTACAATAGTGTGTTAGTTGTAGAGTTTTCGGTAAACTAGAAAACTGTATTGTGTGGTGTAAATGTTTTTCGGGTGAACGTAAAAAACCTGGTTGTGATAGTGGATTTATCTCTGGGAGTGGGGAGCGGAGACGTAGGACAGAAGGTCTGAACTCCGTGATCATTTGATTGTGTTTGAGTGTGCTTTGGCGTTCGTTTATATTTGTGCTCATTGCTCATACCGCCTTTGTCTCATTATCTAGCTTGTCCACTACATTGTTTATATTTGTTTATGTTACCCTTGTGTTTGCATATCCTTGCATATATCATATAATATATCTCTTTGCTAGGATATATCACCTTGTGTATATTGCATATTCTTGCTCATAAGTAATTGAATATCATTTTGCAAGAATAATTTGTTAATTAATTTTAATTGGCATAAAATCGGATTAGATTAGCATAAGACCCTAATCACCCCCCCTCCCCCTCTAGGATCTAACACATAGGACCACGTCCACACCGTCATAACTCAGATCAATTTGCATTTAATGCTGAGGTGATCTCTCCTCCACTCGTCAACCAACACATGTAAAGTAGATGTTGACGTAGCTGCCATCCCATACTTATTTACCGCCATCCTGTGCCCGGCCGAATGATGGTTCTACCCTTTTTCTACTAGTATAAAAAGTGGTACTGTTCTAAATACCAAGGATCTCTGATCTAATCTAATCTTATGCTATCTTAAGCAATTCCACTGCACTTAAGAACCCATGTAGTTCTTCATTTTTCCACTCAAGTTCATCAACTGACTTGATCGTCGGATGAACCACGGGGGAACCAAGCCCCATCCTCTCACGAACTGTTATTTGTGCAGTCTTCAGCTACTCAACTCAAAACCAGATATTCAGAGAAGTGAGTGGCCCCTAATCAACCTCACCCTCATCACATATACTGACTATTTGATTATTTAATATCAACACATATAAATTAAGAAAAAACACTTTATCAGTAGATATTTTATTCAAAATAAGATAGATAATGATGGTGTAAAAGTGTAATAAAATATAAGGATTAAATACCCTCACACCTAGACTTTTGCTAATCCTCTAGCAAAGAAAAAAATAAAATTAAAAGAAAGAAAAAACCTCACTCACTTTGGCAAGAATCATTGTTATATTTACCATATACAACAAGTCTTTAAACCTCTAGGTATCCTAGAGAACTACCCATAAAATTTGGTCAACTTGCCAATTTAAAAATTTTAATATAGAATTAATTTACTTGATAGCTTTAAATAATCTAATTAGAGTTAGTTTATACTTAAAAAATATTTTTTTTCTTAACTCTAAAATAAATATCTTAGAAAATCTTTTCATTATAGTTATACAAATTTAAGTCTACCTTAGAAATTTGTTTGAATTTCTAAAAGGAACACCTAAATTCTTTATTTCAAATTATTTCAAGCCTCTTCATCAATTTAATTTTTAAGAACATATATATAAATATAAGTACATTTTATCAATGAAAGCTTTGATCTTTACATGTAAGCTTACCAAGTTTAACGAGAACTCCCTTTTTTTTACTAGAAATCCTTATCTTTTGGACTGAATTAGTTTAGTTAAGATCATAAACTTATAATGAACTCGATGAAGGTCTTTCCAAATAAGATGCTAACTATGAGAATATTGATTGGATCGAGGAAATTGTATGTGACATGGATTCTATCCAGCTTAATTTAGATTCAAATTAGTTGCTTTGCATGAATAATTTGACCACTAGGCGCACATTTTTAGATGCTTAATTTTAGTTTTGTGCTGTTTTCTCTCTGCATTGCTTTTATAGTTATTTCTAGATTTTTTTTGGCATTTTGCTCATATGTATTTTTTTTTTGACATTTGGTATATCTTTCCTCATCAGTTCTCAGTGTTGGAGTCATCGTGAGAATATCCTTCAAGATATATTCTACCTGCATCTATTTTTATTTCTTCTCTCTATATATATACTTGTTGTGGGTTGCTTATCTAACAACCTCTGGATTTATTTTATTCCTCCTTTCTCCAAGTAATGAGAGAAATCAATTATAGATTAGATTGTGTGGTAGAATAATTTTACCCTTCTAGGTAGTTAATAAGTAGTTACTTTTACAGTTTTACCATTATGTTAAGTTTTTAGCCTAGAAATCCACCTTACTAAGTTGTGTATAGTTGGATCACCTTTTTATCCACATCAGCTGCATAATCACTATTTATCCTTGACCTGCAGTAGTTTAGATAAATGAGGCTTAAGCATGTGCACGAGAACTCATTTAACCATGTTCTCGTGTCAATACTGCCAGTTGAGTTGCATGCTCATATTCATAGCTGGGACATGGGTGTGGCAGTTAGCCACTTCTGCTCCTCATGGAAATGAAGATCTCCAATGCCATGTTATTGTCAGAGGGGAGTAGTGATATCGGGAAGCTTTGGCATTTTTTACTTTCTCCTGATGTTGATTATTGCCATTTTTTTATAGTGGGAGATGATTCACTCTTGTTTGGCTGAGCTTTTTCTGTCCCTTCAAGGAGGCTTTATTTTCATTGTAGAAGATTATTGACTAAGTTTTAGCTGAGTTTCTCTTAGGGGTTGTATCACTTAAGAAACTAACCATTGATCTGAAACATTTATAGATTTCCATTTTTGTCAATATGTCATCCAAAGTGTGATTGAATTTAGTCTTAGGTTCTTAGGTCAAAAACATCCATCATTGCATGGCTACGACTGTTCGCGGGAAAAATTGTGTTCTTCATTGATGTCATTGCACACTCTTTGATAACAGTTAATCAGTTACAAAGATCCGGTCTTTTTATAAGATCCGGTTACAACGAAATCAAAGAAAAAGAAATAAAAATTACAACTTTCCTTTTGAACGAATCACGAGCTCCTGTTCTGCGGTCACTCGCTTTTGTGGGTTCTTTGCCAACGCCGGGGTTAATCCGTGGACCATGGGTTCTTTGCCAACGCCGGGGTTAATCCGTGGACCACCGCGCGATCTAGATCCGGTCGGATCTAAACGGTATAACGGGTATTATCTCGCAAAGGAAATAATAGCCGGGGGGATTAATTCACCAAGTAAATAATCGCCCTCTCGGGATCAAAGGCCAAGCTTTGATCCGGAGTAATACCGTATGGATCTCAGATCCGATCCCTCTCGAACTCCTGCCTTTTCTGACGTGGACGATCGCCGAGCACCGGATCTGAAAGAGCAAGTCTTCGAAGTTCCAAAGCTTCAATCTTTTTTAAGTTTTGAGCCTTCAATCCAGCAGAGCTTCGCCGTCAAAAGTTCCAACCCTTGGCTTGGCCATGGCCGAGCCACCCCATGGTGGCTCGGCTTTGGCCGAGCCACCTGGGTGGTTCGACTTCGGCCGAGTCGCCTGGGTGTGGCGCCGTTGTGTCCGTTGTCCGGTTCTGCGATTTATCTGAGCTTCGTTGCTATTCTGAACTCTGATTTGGTAGTCCGGATCCCGATATGGCAGTAAACCCGCTTCGGTGTTCGAGTTCGAATCTGTTCTACAGTTGGATGACTCGTTGATTCACCGAACCGTTAGCTTGATTCTGCATGCGAGTGGATCTATTCCGTTGTTTGTGTGCGATTCGTTAGCCTCGTTACCTCGTTAATACACTTTGTCGCGTGTCACTTGGCTTCGGTATTGCGGACTAACGCTCGCGTTTAGATACGTCACCCGATGGTTTGTTGATTTGTCGAATCATCGTGCCGAGCTGTGTTCAGGGACCTATAGGTAGTTTTATACGCCTACAGATACCCCCTCCAAAGTATTTCAGCCTCGTTCTTTTATAGAAGAGTCTGGAATGCTTTGGATATGATTGCCCCAACCTTCAATTGGTATGACGGGACTTTGGAATGGCTTCTATTCTTGATTCCTTCAATCCTTCAGGCTATTTGGTGCTTTGTCGAATGTCTGTAAGGGTTCCGGTGCTACATTTATTGTCTGACCGTTATCGGAATTTTGAATCTTGAAGTCGATCCCTGATTTTCTGATCTTTAGCTCGTGTTTGTTGGTTCAACATAGAACTGACCATCGATTGTTGGCGTTGAGTTCTTATCTGCGACGCGTTGTCCGGCGTGGTGTTGTTGAGTTATCCTTAAGAATATTTTTTAGGAAAAATATTCTCCAGGAACTTCTCAACCAAAAATAGGGAATAGTTTATACTCGTATACCTTTTTGGAGTATTGATTCTTTCATTGCAACGCATTGATCGGCGTTGACCTAGGGTTACACGTTGACCGGCATTGACCCTAGGGTTTCGAACGTCGTACGTTGACTGTTTGATTGCAACGCGTTGACTGGCGTTGGCCTAGGGTTACGCGTTGACCGACGTTGACCCTAGGGTTTCGAACGTCGTACGTTGACTTTTTGATCGCAACGCGTTGACTGGCGTTGACCTAGGGTTACGCGTTGTCCGGCGTTGACCTTAGGGTTTTGAACGTCGTACGTTAACTTTTTGATCGCAACGCGTTGACTGGTGTTGACCTAGGGTTACGCGTTGACCGGCGTTGACCTTAGGGTTTCGAACGTCATACGTTGACTTTATACTTATCGGAGTGTTGATTTTTTCATTGCAACGCATTGACCCTAGGGTTTCGAATGTCGTACGTTGACTTTTTGATCGCAACGCGTTGACTGGCGTTGACCTAGGGTTACGCGTTGTCCGGCGTTGACCTTAGGGTTTTGAACGTCGTACGTTGACTTTTTGATCGCAACGCGTTGAACAGCGTTGACCTAGGGTTACGCGTTGACCGGCGTTGACCCTAGGGTTTCGAATGTCGTTGGATGCTCAAGTCGCGAGACCAACTAATGAAGCTGATGTTTCAGTGACTCCCGTATTTATAGGATTTTTGGCAAACCCTCAGCCATCAACGGGTTTGATAAGCCTTTACCGACTACCGTTTGAATCGGGCTAGTATGCGGATTGTCTAAATCCGTTCCGCATGTGTTGTTGTGCTAACGGAATAAACTCCCTTAGACTCGCTACTACGACTTCGAATACGTAGACTTCGCCATTGTTACGGGAATAGGCTACCACTCCCTTAGACTCGCTACTACGACTTCGAATACGTAGACTTCGCCATTGTTACGGGAATAGGCTACCCAGCGACTTTAGGATTCTTGGCTAACCCCCAGCCTTCAACGGGTTTGATAAGCCTTTACCGACTACCGTTTGAGTCGGGCTAGCATGCGGATTGTCTAAATCCGTTCCGCATATAACGTTGTGCTAAGAGAGTGAATTCTCTGAGACTTTGTGCTATGATGTCACTTCGCCATTGTTACGGGAATGGGCTACCCGGCAACACGTGTTAGGTGTTGACTTTATCCCTACTTAGGTTTCGGGATAAAATACCCCAGACTGGTATTCTGGTGTCTTTTTCTACGGCGAGAGACTAAACCGGCGACGCGTGTTAGGCGTCGGCATATCCTTTCTTAGGATTCAGGATGAAATTCCCCATGCGTGTAAGGCATGGATTTTGGTGTTATTAATAACGACCTGCCACAATGTTGAATATGTGAACGGGTGTTCTTTTTAATGGTTAAGAACTAATCGGCAGCGTAGGTTAAGCACAGACTTATCCTTGCTTAGGTTTTAGGATAGGATACCCCAGAATCGAACTCTGGTGTCTTTTTCTACGGAAAAAGACTAAACCGGCAGTGCGTGTTAGGCGCAGACTTATCCCTGTTTAGGATTCGGGATAAACTTCCTAGGATGAATCCTAGATTGATAGATTCTTAGAAAAGGTTGGTGCGGGAAAGGAAGAATTTTATATTCTATTTCCCGGTCTTCTTTTAGGGTGAAGACGAACCCGAATACAAGGAAGGAAGAATTTTATATTCTATTCCTTGATTCTGGAAAGGAAGAATTTTATATTCTATTTCCAGCGAAGAAGAAACTAGAAGTGGGGTGTCCACTCCGAGAATCTGGAAAATTTAGATAAACTTACCTTTTATAGGATTGGTTATCTAATCTAAAGATGAGTTTTTTATTTATCGAAGTGAAATTTCAACTTCGGTTATAACCATGAGAAGGCTTAACCAAAGAGAAAAAGAAGGGAGTTCTTTCGTTTATCGAAAGGGGACTCCAAAATGAAACAATGTTGAATATGTGAACGGGTGTTCTTTTTAAACGGTTAAGAACTGACCGGCAGCGCGTGTCAGGCGCAGACTTATCCTTGCTTAGGTTTCAGGATAGAATACCCCAGAATCGAACTCTGGTGTCTTTTTCTACGGGGAAAGACTAAACCGGCGACGCGTGTTAGGCGTCGGCATATCCTTTCTTAGGATTCAGGATGAAATTCCCCATGCGTGTAAGGCATGGATTTTGGTGTTATTAATAACAACCTGCCACAATGTTGAATATGTGGACGGATGTTCTTTTCAACGGTTAAGAACTAACCGGCAGCGCGGGTTAAGCGCAGACTTATCCTTGCTTAGGTTTCAGGATAGAATACCCCAGAATCGAACTCTGGTGTCTTTTTCTACGGGGAAAGACTAAACCGGCGACGCGTGTTAGGCGTCGGCATATCCTTTCTTAGGATTCAGGATGAAATTCCCCATGCGTGTAAGGCATGGATTTTGGTGTTATTAATAACAACCTGTCACAATGTTGAATATGTGAACGGGTGTTCTTTTTAAACGGTTAAGAACTGACCGGCAGCGCGTGTCAGGCGCAGACTTATCCTTGCTTAGGTTTCAGGATAGAATACCCCAGAATCGAACTCTGGTGTCTTTTTCTATGGAAAAAGACTAAACCGGCGACGCGTGTTAGGCGTCGGCATATCCTTTCTTAGGATTCAGGATGAAATTCCCCATGCGAGTAAGGCATGGATTCTGGTGTTATTAATAACAACCTACTACAATGTTGAATATGTGGACGGGTGTTCTTTTTAGCGGTTAAGAACTAACCGACAGCGCGGGTTAGGCACAGACTTATCCCTGTTTAGGTTTCATGATAGGATACCCCAGAATCGAACTCTGGTGTCTTTTTCTACGGAGAAAGACTAAACCGGCGACGCGTGTTAGGCGTCGGCATATCCTTTCTTAGGATTCAGGATGAAATTCCCCATGCGTGTAAGGCATGGATTTTGGTGTTATTAATAACGACCTGCCACAATGTTGAATATGTGAACGGGTGTTCTTTTTAATGGTTAAGAACTAATCGGCAGCGTAGGTTAAGCACAGACTTATCCTTGCATAGGATACCCTAGAATCGAACTCTGGTGTCTTTTTCTACGGAAAAAGACTAAACCGGCAGTGTGTGTTAGGCGCAGACTTATCCCTGTTTAGGATTCGGGATAAACTTCCTAGGATGAATCCTAGATTGACAAATTCTTGGAAAAAGATCGGTGCGGGAAAGGAAAAATTTTATATTCTATTTCCCGGTCTTCTTTTAGGGTGAAGGCGAACCCGAATATAAGGAAGGAAGAATTTTATATTCTATTCCTTGATTCTGGAAAGGAAGAGTTTTATATTCTATTTCTGGGATCTCCACTCCGAGAATCTGGAAAATCTAGATAAACTTGCCTTTTATAGGATTGATTATCTAAACTGAAGATGAGTTCTCCGTTTATCAAAGTGGAATTTCAACTTTGGTTATAACCATGAGAAGGCTTAAACAAAGAGAAAAAGAATAGAGTTCTTTCGTTTATCGAAAGGGGACTCCGAACTGAAGGTGGACCTCTTGCTCATGGAAAGAATCAAGAGGGCCAGAAAGACACTTTTGATGGACTCACTGTTAATTGAAATTAATCAGTGAGGGATTTTGGTGGCGAAAATGATTTTGGGTTATACTCTAGAATGTTAAGTGTAATATTCTTTAAGGAACTTCCCGGTAAACGAGTTATCCTGAATGTACTAGGGATAGTACTTTTTCAGGAACTTCCCATTTATTGGCATTAATTACCTGGCGCCTTCTTGAGTAATCAGGCGATATGCGCCGTTTGAGTAGACTGTGTCTATCACAAACGGCCCTTCCTATTTGGGTTCGAATTTACCTTTCTTCTTGGAGTTGAGGATTATCAGTCGGCGAACAGCGAGGACCAGATCTCCTTCCTTGAAGCTTCTCTGTCGGACTCTTTTGTTAAAGGCCCTAGATATTCGGGCTTGATAAAACTCAATTTGTTGTTGGGCTTCCAAGCGCTTTTCATCCAACCTCTCGAGTTCTTCGAGACGTTTTTGATGTTGTTCTTCAGTTGTCATCTCAGTTGCGAGAGCGATCCGAAGAGATGGGATTTGAATCTCCAATGGTAGCACAACTTCACATCCGTATACCAACGAATATGGAGTGGCCCCTGTAGGTGTGCGTATGGTGGTGCGATAGGCCCAGAGTGCTTCACCGAGTTTATCATCATAGTCTCGTTTATTGGTCTTTACGAGCTTTGACAGGATTTTAATGATCGTCTTATTAAACGCTTCAGCTAATCCATTCACAGCGGGATAGTAAGTTGTTGACGAAATATCTTCAATTTTGAACTTGTCACAAAACTTGACGAAGGCGTTGCTTATGAACTGTGGACCGTTGTCATGAATGATCCGTCTTGGCACGTCGTGTCGGTATATGACATGATGTTTGATAAAACTGATGACGTTGTTCGTCTTCACTTCTCTAAGCAGAATTGCTTCAGCCCACTTTGAAAAGTAATCGGTGATTGCGAGAATGAGTCGATCACCTTTGACTGAAGGGGGAAAAATAGGACCGACAATGTCCATACCCCATGTCTCGAACGGCCAAGACGTGGTTGATGTGTGCAACTGCTCTGGTGGTTGATGCATATAATTTGCATGTATTTGACAAGCATGACACTCTTGGGCGTATTCGATTGCGTTACGAACCATTGTTGGCAAAAAATATCTCATTCTCCTGATGCGATCATACAGTTTGGGACCGGGCTGATGCGCACCGCATTCTCCTTCGTGTGCTTCCTTAAGAACTTCTTCTGCTTCTTTGTTCGAAAGGCATCGGAGTAACAAACCATCGTACCCTCTATGGTATAACGTATGGGTCTCGGTATTATAGAAGAATCTTGGTGCTCTTCGACGGATTGATTCCCTTTCTTTTACATCCTCTGGCAAAATACCATATTGGACATAGTCAATGATAGGAAAACTCCAATCTCGGGACTCAGACCCAATTTGAGTTGAATTCACCTTCTTGGCGTCTATGTTTCTATCATCTTCCTCTTCGATACCCATATCGTATATGGGTATGCAGAGTTGATGCGTCCTCACTGTGACTAACAGCTCAGTTTCGGGAGGCTACGCAAGTGATACCACTAGTGCTGCCAGTGCATCCGCATAAGCGTTCTGGAGACGAGGTATGTATTCAATAAAGAATTCTTCAAAAGAGTCTGCTATTTTGATGGCCTCCTGGTGGTACGGGATCAGGTCTTGGTTCCTGACTTCATACTCTCCACGGACTTGGTTGACTATGAATTGGGAATCCCCAAAAGCTTCGAGATATTCGACCCCCAGCTCCTTGGCGAAACTGAGTCCAATGAGAAGCGCGTTGTACTCAGCTACGTTATTGGAACACGGACTAGTCAGTGAATAAGCCCGAGACATCACATGCTTCCCCGGGGAAATTAAGACAACTCCAACTCCGGAGGAAACTGTAGAACCTCCCGGGGTTATTACCCTTTCAACTGCCCTCGAAGCACCATCGAAATATAATTGCCATACCTGTTGGTGCGACGTAGTGTTAACCTCATGGGTTTCATCCGGCAAGTCATCATATATTTCTGCCGTATCCGTTGTCGGGTTTGCCGCCAAAAGATCACAAATCGCTTGTCCTTTGATCGACTTCTGTTGTTTGAAGTACAAATCATATTGGGATAAGAGAAGGGCCCACTTCGCTAACCGCCAATTCATAGAGGCCGGTTATGTCATAAATACCCGTACTGGATTAACATTAGAAATGACGTAAATCGTCTGTCCAACCAAGTAATGCCGCATCTTTTGCATTGCAAATACCAATGCGAGGCATTCTTTCTTAATCATCGGATATCAAGACTCAGCGCCTATCAAGGTCCGACTTAGATAATAGACTGCTTGTTCGTGACCATTATCATCGTCTTGTGCTAGTAAGGCACTTATCGAGTGGTTCATCGCCTTGAGATAAATCAAGAACGGTCTACCTGATTTTGGTGCGACGAGAACAGGAGGATTCGTCAGATATGTTTTGATATCTTCTAATGCTTTTTGGCAGGCGTCGTCCCAAATAAATGACACCCCTTTCTTGTTCAGTTTAGAGAATGGTTGGCACTTCCCAGAAAGATTCGAGATGAACTGCCGGATGTAAGCTAAACGCCCTTGCAATCCTCTGAGCTCTCTTAGATTTCTAGGGGGTTATAGTTCATGTATCGCTTTCACCTTATCATGATCGATATGTATACCTTTAGTGGTGACGACGAATCCAAGGAATTTTCCGCTGGACATCCCAAGGAAGGATTTAGTGGGGTTCATCTTCAATTGATGACTCCGCATGAGATCGAACATCGTATTCAAGTCCTTGATGTAATCCTCTTTGTTGCGGTTTTTTACAACCAAATCATCAACGTAGCATTCGACTGTCTTCCTGAGATGTTCTTGGAAAATCTTAGTCATTGCTCGCGGGTACGTGACGCCTGCATTCTATAGACCGAAAGGCATCACGGTGTAGCAAAAGACACCGAGGGGCGTTCTGAACGCTGTATGCTTCTCGTCATCTGGGTGCATCTTGATTTGGTTATATCCTAAAAAACCATCCATAAAAGACATTCTCTCAAATCCACATGTATTGTCGATAATGACATCTGTGATTGGGAGAGGAAAGTCGTCTTTTGGACATGCCGTGTTCAGGTCCCTCTTCTCGGATAAATCCTGATTCGATCAACTTTTTAACCTCTGCCTCAATGGCTTCCATAATCTGCGGATGAAACCGTCTTTGCTGTTGTTTGACAGGTTTGGCATCCGGCTTAATATCGAGGCGGTGTATTGCCACGTTGGGGTCGAGCCCGGGCATATCGTCATAGTTCCATGCGAAGACGTCGATATATTCCCTAATGAGAGCAATTAATTCCTTCTTCTCATCTGGGGGAAGACTATCGCTGATGAATATAGGCTTTGGGTTGGCCTCATCACCCATGTTAACTTGGACTATTTTATCTTCAGTGGGGGGTTCCCTCTGTTCGAACCTATCACCATACTGCATGTTCAGGTGATGAACCCACGGGTCTTCCCATGTTGGCATTTGATCGTCGTCTTCCATTGTGGACGGATCAGCTGTAGCCATGTTCGCCATTAGGGCTTTGAAAGCTTCCCCCAGACTGGTATCGGAATCCCATTCTGAGGCATCTGGCGAATTTCCATTTTTGTATTGCTTAGATGATTGGTCATTAATTAACCAGCAGCATTCGTCTTCTGAAGAAGATTCATACCCTAACCCTCGTCCGTATTTGTAATAATCCTCGGGTTTCCCTTTTGGTACATATGCCGCTTTGGCTGGAGTACGAGGACCTCGATCGAAGTATAGACCTTCTCCGAGTGTGAAATCATACCCCTCTTTTTCCATGAGCTTGCGCGCTTCCGGGCTATACTTAGATAGATGCCGACCAGGTTTGTCATCATCCTCATCTTCCCTTAAGAAATGATCTGGTAATAGAGAGATTTTTTCTTTACCGTAAATCACTTCTTTTGCGCCTCCTATTTTGTTCGGGACGACCAGGGTTGTTCCGAAAGAATGCTGGAGGCGTTCCTTTGTTACAGAGGACGATCGGAGCGGCATATACAAATTAGGATTATCATACAACTCTTTTATCACATCATCAAGAGACAGGGAGTACTCTAAATCGTTATTTATTGCATTATTGGCAAGTTGCCAGTTACAACTGCCCTCTGACAATTGTTCATCGTCAAGGTTGATTACAAAGGGTACAATGTCGTTTAAAACATAACCTCCATTGTAATCAAATCCGGCTTCGGTATCAGCTTCTTCTTCGCTGTCCTTGCCATGGGCCGATGGTTCAGTATCGGATTCGTTACCATAAAGGAGAGAATCAGTGAAATAATTCTTATACCCTTTGAATGGTTGCTTATCCGCGACCACCGTCCTAACCTTATTATCAGTGTCGACATATTTCAAACACTGATGGAGAGTAGAGGGGATTATAACGTTACTATGGATACAAGGCCTACCCAATAGTAAGTTATATGAAGTTTCGGCATCGATCACATAACATGTGACTTCTGTCTTCAAATCTCCCATTTGACACTTTACCCGGATTTTACCCAAGGGTCTTGACCTGCTAGTGTTGAATCCATAGATAACAGTGCCTGTGGACACCAACATCAAGCGAAGCGGCATAATACTCACAGCAGAACCCGGATCCACTTGGATTCGGTTGACTTTGCTGGAGCCAATGTACCCGACGAAATATAGCGGTCGATCGTGGTTCGAATTCTTCGTCTGCATATCCTCTTTGGTGAAAGTAATGCAGGGAAGGTTCCTAGTCGCTATGTTGCATTGTTGACTCAACGGTTCTGGCTCTTCAGGCACCGGCTTGATTTGAGTCAGAAACAGCTCTGAGTTGGCCAAAGCTTCTTGCAAGGCCTCCCTGGTTTCCTTGGACAACCGCAGTAACTCATACATCGTTATCCGTGTTGGAATGTTGGCTAGTTGAGCCATTATATCGAAGACTTGCGGAGTTTTCGAGCTTTCCGGCTTGTCTCTTCCAATCGGACGACTGAAACGAGACTGCTTCGGATTCTGCACCTCCTGGGGATTCTTCTCTTTCGGTTTATTCACCGACTGTTGTCGAGCCTCTGCGCCCGGTGTAGGACTCGTAATCACCCCCATCTCCGTGAGAGTTTTGGCTGGTCCCCGTTTATTCACCCCCTGCTCACTAGGTGGTGGATAATTGTAGTGATACTCATTTAATCAGGTCGGGGTGAACCCAGAGGATTTCGCCGTTTGGAGCTGTATGTGGCACGAGTCCTTTTTGGCGCTGTCCATGTGGGTCATCGTTCACTGTCTTCATTCCTACTTTGGTGATGCGCTCTGGTTTGAACCATGTTGTGGGCACCGATCCAAAGCTGATTGAAACTGCATTTGCTCCAACATTCTTAGACGGCTTCGGGGTTATGATGCCTACATCAATTAGCGCCTGGATCTTGTCCTTGAGGTGGTAGCACGACTTGGTAGGGTGATGGACCACTCTATGGTATGCGCAATACTTCAGATCCGTTACTTTGCTAGCCCCTTCTTGATCCACAATCGCCGGCAGCTGGATTTTGTTATTCTCCAACAGGTAGTTAAAGATGTCGGGAACTTCATCATCCTTGAAGGAGTACACTTTAGGAAACCTCGGCTCCGAAGATTTCTGCTTATGAGGCCGTTGTTGCCATTGTCCCCGAGACTGTTGTGGTGCTTGTTACTGCGGCTGTTGCTGAGGTTGCAATTGGAAAGTTTGATTAGCATCAACTGCATTAGCATGTGCCTTACCTTTCTCCCGTGGGACGAAGTTCTGTTGCGGAGCATTATTCGCCTGTTTGCCTCTTTCCGCCTTCTTTCTTCTGAGGAACCGCTCGGCTTGCTCTCCTCGAACCTTCAAATCCTTCCATGTCTTGGACGGTGCTGTCCCCATCGCTTCCAACACGTCCAGTGTGAGATTGTTGTGGCAAGTCTGGAGGATGAATTCCTCGGTGATCGGGTCCCGACAGTTCATCGCCTTGTTCCGGAACCTCTTGACGAAGGTGTCAACCAATTCCCCGTCTTTCTACTTCTCGTCGAAGAAGTTGGCGAGGAACTTAGTCTCCATATCATCCCAGCTATTCACGCTTCCTGGCTTGAGGCGACAATACCAATCGAAGGCGGCCCCACGAAGAGTGCCAACGAAGGACCGTACCATCAGAGGCTTATTACCAGAGATAATCCCCAGGTGCGATTTGAAGTAAATCAAATGCTGAGTGGGTGAACCCATCCCATTAAACGACGTGAAGTTAATTAGATTGAACTTCGCCGGATATGGGATCAATTCCCATTCTCTTGGGTATGGACAAGGAATGCCTGTTTTCTTCGTCTCTTGAGCGGAAATCAATGTATTGATTTTGCTCTCGAGATTTTTAATCTTCAAGTTTTCATCTGTGTTTTCGCTAGCATTCTCGTTACCACCCCCTGCATTGACGGGAGGATTATTGGTATTATGAGTCTCATTCGCATTTGTATCCTCATCTTCCAGATTAACCGGGTTACGACGACTTGGCTCGCCTTGCTGGTTCGTCAATGCTTGGATTTGTTGGTCATGCATTTCTCTCATATTCTGCATGGCCATCTGCATTTCGAAAATGAAGGTCTCCTGTTGTTTAGCTATGGCATCTTCAAGCATCTTGGCCACTTGTTCTGCACTTATCATAAGTTCCTCGCGGGGTTGTCCCTCGCTGGATACTGTATTATCTGATGCGACCGCGGAGCCGGCATCAGATTCTTCATCTTCTGAAGGGAGTCTTGTCCGAACCCTACCATAGGTTGCTCGCTTGATGGTTCCGGACTGCAGACGGGTTCTAGGCCGGGATGCTTTCAGAATCGACTCGAGATTATCCCGTGCCGACGTCCCCTTGCTGGTCATATTAGTGGTGACCCTCGGAAATTCTCCATCTTCGACTACTCTTCTTCTTCGTCGAAAACGCCTAGGTCTTGGTACCCTCGGAAATTCTCCATCTTCGACTACTCTTCTTCTTCGTCGAAAACGCCTAGGTCTTGGTTTTGGCATTTCGGTACTAAGTCTTTTGAAAACCGAAACTCTCTCAGGAACTGTATTGGTGCAGTTGCACTCCGACAATACTGCCCGAATGAGTTTGGAACAAGGACATTGGGTCTCTAGTCCTCGAGGACTCCTCTTCCTATTTTTTCTCGTGCTCCCATCACGATAGTACAACTCGTCAGTTTGACAATCGGAGTAACCTATCGTGTGTGGGCATGACTTCTCAGGTATAACGTTATCGTCATCAGACGATAATGTTTCCTTCTGAGGGCGGACTGCCTTCTTCGGGCTTTCGAAAGTCACGCGCCTTGAGACATACCCTTTTGCGCGCAGCTGCCTTGAACTCCTTATCGTGCTGAAGGTGGTGGTGACCCCCAGCATGTTGAGTCGTTCGGGGCTTCTTCATCGGGCCCAAACATTCTTGGACTGGAGCTTTGTCTCTCTCATCGGGAATTGGACCGAGGCGCTCCAAGACTGACTTTCTCCTTCGGGATGATTCTGCATGATCTCCCGAAGTAGCTATGGGAATTCTCGACGACTTTGGTTGATTCACCGGAGGTTGACCTTGCTTCGAAAGCTGCAACAATTTTGCCTTAGCCTGAATCGTCGCTTCAGACTTCGGCTTCCATACTTGACAGGTTGGTGGCGGCTTCTTGGCCACGTCCTTCTGCAGTCTTCTACGGGCTTCTTGGACTTGAGCCCGTGCCTGCGCTGATAGTACGCGGCGCTTACGAATGCGCTCCTCAAGTGTCGAACGGTTTCGTTTGACACGGACCCATTCGTTTGTTAGCGGCTTGGAGGAGTCGCCATTCATCGGTGGTTGAGGCTGTTTGCCTCTCCTGCTCTTCAGATCCGCGTGATAGCGGACTCCGTCGGTGGACTCCATCGCCTTTGCGATTTGCCGCGCAAGGCGTTGACGTCGCCTCTGGCGGGGTCTCTTCGGGCGGGAGTAGGGTTGACCTGGTTGGAGGTCGACGGAACTTCACCCGACGCAACTTTGGCGTTAGCTGGTGTGAGAGCCTCGTTGGCGTTCTGAACTTCTTCAAACCAACGAACTTTTCTCCTGGAGGAGAACTTCTTGGACTTGCGAGGGGAGGTGGATCCGGACGAGGATGACAGGTACTCCTCGAACTTGGCCTGGTCGAATTCATATTCGACCTCCTCCTCGACCAGGATTAAGATCCGCGGCTGCGACGCGACGATCTCGGCAGCGAGATCGTTGGCTCCCACTGTGGTCGCCAGATTGTTCGCGGAAAAAATTGTGTTCTTCATTGATGTCATTGCACACTCTTTGATAACAGTTAATCGGTTACAAAGATCCGGTCTTTTTATAAGATCCGGTTACAACGAAATCAAAGAAAAAGAAATAAAAATTACAACTTTCCTTTTGAACGAATCACGAGCTCCTGTTCTGTGGTCACTCGCTTTTGTGGGTTCTTTGTCAACGCCGGGGTTAATCCGTGGACCACCGTGCGATCTAGATCCGGTCGGATCTAAACGGTATAACGGGTATTATCTCGCAGAGGAAATAATAGCCGGGGGGATTAATTCACCAAGGAAATAATCACCCTCTCGGGATCAAAGGCCAAGCTTTGATCTGGAGTAATACCGTATGGATCTCAGATCCGATCCCTCTCGAACTCATGCCTTTTCTGACGTGGACGATCGCCGAGCACCGGATCTGAAAGAGAAAGTCTTCGAAGCTTCAAATCTCCAAGGCTCAGATCTCAATTCAGCAGAGCTTCGCCGTCCAAATTTCCAACCTTTGACAAATGAACCAACCTCTCCTATTTATAGGCACTCAGATCTGTGCCTTGGCACATATCTGGGTCGGCCACAGGTGGCCGGCCACCTATGGGTGGCTCGGCCACCGAGAGCCATGCCCCTGTGGCTCGTCGGCTGAGACACATAGGGTGGCTCGCTTGCGAGCCACCATAAGGGGTCGCTGCCATGGCCCGAGGCCAACCGTCTTGGTGGCTCGGCCACCTGGTGTTTGGCACTGTTGCCCCGAGTTCCGCGGGGTGGCGCGTTGTTCGCGTTGTCCGGTTCTTGCGATTTATCTGACTTCGTTGCTATTCTGAACTCTGATTTGGCAGAGTGGCCGGATCCCGATATGGCAATAAACCGCTTCGGTGTTCGATGTTCGAATCGTTCTAGCAGTTGGATGACTCGTGATCACAGGAAGCACGTGCTTGATTCTAGGGCGAAGGGCGAGTGGATTTATTCCGGTTGTTTGGCGGCGATTCGTTAGCCTCGTCGCCTCGTTAATTAACACTTGTCACGTGTCAATTGCGGCAAGAGGGGGGACCGCTCGTGTTTAGTACGTCACCGATGGTTGTTGAATTTGTCAATCATCGTGCGACTTGTTCAGGGGGACCGGGTAGAATAGTCAGGTGCGCTTTAGACGTAGGCGCTACACGATCCATATGTTCATCGCTTCGACGGAAACACGTCTTTCTCAAACTTTTCTCATTGGTAATACGAAAGTTGTCAGATCATGACCTCCATCATTTGTACTTTATGGGGATCAGTTATCCGTAATAATTTTTAGATAGCCTACAGAACCCACTCCAATGTTTTTAAAAGTTCGCGGTTGATTGAAATAAATTTTCAAAATATTTTGGATCTCGATTTTGATCTTGGAGTTGTTAATTCCTCATCATGGAAGACTTGTTCACTACATCCATTTCGAAGGTATCGTGATCTTGGTTGAAGGGATTTGCTACTCAAGACCCATCTAAGGGTGAGCACCATGCTTTTGCTTCTGAAACGCGAAGGTGAGCCTCGTGTTTCACTTCTGAACACGGAGGTGGACTTCTGCGTTTTGATTTTGAAACACTAGATTGACCTTCGCGTTTTAAAATTGGAACACAGTTCTGGCCCTCGCCTTTTGATTTTGAGATGCGAGAATGACCTCTGCGTTTGGTAATGGGAACGTGGGACTGACCCTCGCATTTTGATTTTAAGACGCTGGTATGACCCTCATGTTTTGAAATTGGAATACAAGCCTAACCCTCGTGTTTTGAAATTGGAACGCGGGTCTGACCCTCACGTTATGATCTTGAAACACGCTTCACATTTTGAACTTGAAACACAGGGCTGACCCTCGCGCTTTGAATTTAAAACACGGGAATGACCCTCGTGTTTTGAATTTGGAACGTGAAATTACTCTAATACCAAATGAAAGTACCCTAGAGGGGGTGAATAGGGTATATGCTAATCTAATACGATATTAATACCAAATTAAAACTTATTAAAAATATCCTAATAATTATGATATACAACAAGATATAAGAGCAATGATATGCAATTAAACTAAGTGCGATATAAACATGAGATAATGACGATATAGAATGCAATAGGCAATAAGCACAAATAATACACCAAGGTAAACTCAAACACACAATATGATCACGGAGTTCAGTCACCCTCAACCTACGTCTCCGCTCCTCACTCACAAAAAGAATCTCCACTATTCAACCAGTTTTCAACGTTCACCGAAAATATTTACAACTCCACACAATCGGTTTTTAGCTCACCGAAAACGTTTACAACTCTCACACTTATAACTACAATACACCCTCTAAGTGTTGGCCTCTTACGTGCCACCTTCCTCGAGTGCTCGGATTTACCACATCTCCCTAAGCTTTACTACTGACTCCACTCCTCTTAGAATTGACCCTATCTTGCACCACACACTCCTCTTGGCATAATTATGTATTACAATATGATCTCATAAATTAAGCATAAGTACAAATGATTTTGTTCTCTAAGGGGGTGTTTGTTTCAAAAAAAATTGGCATTTGGGTGGGATTTCAAATTCTAGGATCAAAAAGTTGGTTTTTTGGGTTTTAAAATTCCATAAAACTTGTTTGTTTCAAAACAAATTTTAGAATATCAAATCCCCAAATAATAAAAAAGTATTATATTTAAGGATTTGTGAAATCCTGTTTTTTAGGTAGGATGTGGGGTGGATTTCAAAAGAGTTAGACAAATTAAGGATTTTAAATTCTAAAAAGTTTGAAACAAATAAAAATATTATAAATTATAGTATTCCAAATCCCAAAATATTGTTGAAACAAACAAAGTATTGGGAATCCCAACTCATAACAAATTACCTATGGATTTCAAATCTCATGGTAAAATCAATATCCTAAAATTATACGATTTGAAACAAACACCGTCTAACAAGATGAGAACTCAATTAAGCTCACACTCAAGGAATAACTTACCACAACCCAAATTATACTTAATGTGAAATACTAAAAGCTCAAAGGTTTTGTGTGCATTCAATGAGTAATAATCAAAACTAAACTTAATATAAAATCTAGCTTAATGAAAAAGATAATCAGCACCAAATATAAATATAAGCTAGAAATTAAGTTTAGTAAAATTTTCCTGAAATTCATGAGAGAGAGAGATGAGATTGAAGCCCAAACACGAAAAGAGTAATCTCCTCCTCTTGTGAAAACATCTTCACAAAAAAAAACTTAAAAACTCTTAAACAAACTTGCTCAAAACTTGATTAAAACTTTTCTTAAGTCAGATCAGAAGTTTGAGGGTAAGGGGTATATATAGGTTCACAAAACAAACCCCAAAACAAAAGAAAGAGACAAATAAATCTGGAAAATAGCCTTTACTAGGCAACAACTCTATTGTAAGTCGACTTATGATAGGTATGAGTCGACTTATATAGTACAAGTCGACTTGTTATATTATTAGTCGACTCAGTAGATAAAAACACCATCCGCGCAACACTTTATAAGTCGACTTAAAACATGCACGCAACCAGTTATGAATAGTAAATCAACTTTAAACCCCTTTAAAAAATAGCAAATAATTTCCAAAAATTATAAAACTTTAGAAAATATTTATAAACATGAAAATAAACATGTTAGAAAAAGAATTTTTTAAATTACATTTCCTATTTGTGAAACTCGTTATTTTACAAAATCGGTCAAAATACGAATTCGTTTAAAACACTTGATTTTGACAAAATGATCTCAAACAAGTTTGAAACTTTTTTTAAATAGATTAATAGAATTTATGAAAGATATATAATAGTTATATTTAGTCATTAATCCATAACATATTATTTTACAAATCGGTAAACCATACATACTTGTTAAAACTTGATTTTGACGAATTTCTTTGAAATATGTTTTCAAACACTTTAAAATAGATTTATAGACTTGAAGAAAGATATAAAATCATGTTGTTAATTCTATAATCCAAAATGATGATAAATCAAAATAAATGATAAATCAAAACAAATGTGTGTGTATGAATATTGAGCTCTAAGTATAAACACACAAAGTATAAACCTAAACTAGAAACAATATACCCAAGCTAAGAGATATTCGATATGCTCATGTTAGTTGTGGATGAAGCTTGAACTTAAGCTTGCACTTGTACTCGACTTGAAATACAAAGCTTCATTCTGATATTCCTTTCATCTTGCAATGGAAATGATCGTGTAGGCGCAAGTCCATCCAATCTCTAACATAGGATCTTTGTGTAGGATACCTAGCAATCAAATATAAACGCTCGACAAACATTGTTAAGAATTATTTGTTAATCATCAAAATTATATTAGATTAGGGTCATAAACATGAGACCTAACAATCTCTTCCTTTTTGATGATGACAAATAATCTACTCAAAGAGATATAATACATGCATGATATCAAATGAATATCAAAAATATGATCCTCATGCATGAAACCAATAGAACGATATACTCATAATTGACTTGTTTCACCCCCTTTGTCAATATCAAAATGAGGAAAACCAAAAAAGATAAGGGAGCCTAAGCTCCCCCTACAAATTAGCATAGGTGGGTATAAAAATAAATATAGGGAAAAAGCTCCCCTATCAAAATTCCTCATAGAATGTATGAAATAAAATGCTAAGGCATTCATATGTGAGTAAAAACATATATATAGAGATGCACTAATATCAACTCACATACAAAAGATACGAAGTGAACACTTATATATGTATCATTAAGATAAAATGTTACAAGGATCTTACACATAAATAAAAATATACCAAATATGAAAATCAAATATTCAAAAATCATAAAAAAATTCAAATGTTTGATCAATATATCCAAAAGTTCATAAATCATTAAACATAAATCATGATTGATTGAGTACACACATATATATATTATCATAAAAACTATATCTTAATACACAAACATATATAGATTTATAAAATTAAAAGACTGGAAAAACATAAGAATCATGAAAGATATTTTCAAATAAAAACAAATCATGAGAACCATAAAAAATCATGACAATCATGAAAATTCAAATGAAAATCAAATCAATCAAATAAAATCATAAATCAATCAAATAAAATCATCAAAACTTTGTTTTAAAAAAATCATCTTTTAAAGAACATGAAAAACTAAAACTCTAAAAGTTTGTTTATTTAAAAAAAATCAAAAAAGTTTTGGTACCCAAGCACTCTTGGTACCAAAGAGTTTAGGGACATGACCCTTATTAATTAAGTCCAAAATCCTAGGGTTATGATCCCATTTGGGCGTATTTAGTGCACTACACAGTCAAAACAATATTCATGCAAATGTCCTTTTCGATTGCAATATGTGCAATGAAAGGGTTGAAATAATTTGTGTTGACCTAGTGATTGTGCATGAGAATCATTTGCAAACTTAGATGAATCTTTGAAAGCATTATGCAAAGAGAAACCCTTTTTAAGTCAAAACAAAACTTGGCCAAATGATCAAAACGACCATAAAAATCACATTGATACACATGAGCATGTTTATGATGACCTTTGTGACTGTGTGCATGTGTATGATGTGATGAAGCTTGATAGGATGCACAAGTGTCAATATTTTTGAATTTTGTGATTTTTGTGTATTATAACAAAATTTAGCAAGATGGCCTTTTTGGCTGTAAATAGAACACTTATAAATTTTGTTATACATGTACGCATAGTGTGTTGGTTTCTTGGAAGAATTTATACGGGACTTTGCACACAAGTCCATAAGCTTATTATTATTTGCAATTCATATCTTTAATGTTGAATCTAAAGATGATGTGTGATTCTTAACATGATTCAACTCATTAACTTGCACAAATGCATTATTATTAGAAGTAGAACATAGATAATTATTAGCAAAAGAACTAACTTTATTTTTAATGTTTTCTACTTCTAACATGGTATTTTTTTTCTCATAAAACAAACTAGCATTTTTCAATTTTAATTTTTCTTTGCTTTGTTTAATATTTACATTTTCATTAGCAATGATATCAAAATTTGATACTAGTGCCTCATGATCGGATTTCAATTCAATATGCTTGCTTTTAAGATCAATAAAATTATGTTGCAACTTCTTATAATCATGCATTAATTTTTCATATCCACGGGCAAGTTCATCTATAGTTAATCCATCATTGGTATCGGATTTGCATACCTCACTAGGGCTATGCCTAGTGGCCGTGTACGTGAAGATGCTTCATTTGAACTTGAAAAGAAAGCCATGAAAGCTTGTTGGATCACCTCCAAGTTCCCTTGATGTACTTCTATAAGTTTTCACAATGTATAAGCACCATCAAAAGAATCAAGATTGTTAGAAAAAGATGAATCAAACGCATCATGTAAAAATTCTAATAAAAACTTGTTCATAGTAAATAATTTCTGATCATTTTTACTCTACTTGGATTTCTCCCAAGTGGGTACAATATAAGCACTATCAATAATTTCCTACAAATCAAAATGTTTAGATCAAACAAAAAGTTTAAATCTAACACACCATTGAGCATAGGGGAAATTATCTATTCCAGAAGAAATATTAATGGCATAACCTAAGCTAGGTGTTCCATGCATATCCATGATATATAAATACAAGCAATATAAAATTATCAAAACTAGATTAACAAAATCATAGTGAGGATATTTGACTCTAGGTGATTAAGCCACAAATCAAAGAGTACTAAGCTCTGATTCCAAATAAAATTACTCGGATACCAAATGAAAGTACCCTAGAGGGGAGAGGTAAATAGGGTATATGCTAATCTAATATGATATTAATACCAAATTAAAACTTATTAAAAATATCCTATCAATTATGATATACTACAAGATATATGAGCAAGGATATGCAATTAAACTAAAGGCGATATAAACATAAGACAATGGCGATATAGAATGCAATAGGCAATGATCACAAATAATACGCCAAGGTAAACTCAAACACATAATATGATCACGGAGTTCGGTCACCCTTAACCTATGTCTCCGCTCTTTACTCACAAGGAGAATCTCCACTATCACAACGGGTTTTCAACATTCACTAAAAACATTTACAACTCCACACAATTGATTTTCTAGCTCACTGAAAACTTTTATAACTCTCACACTTATAACTACACAATACACCTTCTAAGTGTTGGCCTCTCAAATGTCACCTTTCTCAAGTGCTTGGATTTTTCACCTCTCTCTATGCTTTACTACCAACGCTACTCCTCTTGGAATTCACCGTCTCTCACCACACATTCCTCTTGGTGTACTTGTGTATTGTAATATGATCTCATAAATTAAGCACAAGTACAAATGATTTTATTCTCTAACAAGATGAGAACTAAATTAATCTCACATTCAAGGAATTGCTCACCATAACCCAAATTATACTTAATGTGAAATACTAAAAGCTCAAAGATTGTGTGTGCATTCAATGAGTAATAATCAAAACTAAGCTTAATATAAAATCTAGCTTAATAAAAAAGATAATCAACAACAAATATAAATATAAGCTAGAAATTAAGTTTAGTAAAACTTCTCTAAAATTCAAGAGAGAGAGATGAGATTGAAGCCCAAACACGAAAAGAGTAATCTCTTCCTCTTATAAAAACTTCTTCACAAAACAAACTTGAAAACTCTTGTAAACTCTTAAACAAACTTGCCCAAAACTTAATTAAAACTTTTCTTAAGTCAGATCAGAAGTTTGAAAGTAAGGGATATATAGAGGTTCACAAAACAAACCCTAAAAACCAAAGAAAAAGACAAAAACAACAAAAGCATAAAAATAGTTGTTATTGTACAACGGCTCTATTGTAAATCGACTTATGACAGGTATGAGTAAACTTACATAGTATAAGTCGACTTGTTATATTATGAGTCAACTCAACAGATAAAAAACACTATATGCGCAACACTTTATAAGTCGACTTGGCACTATAGCAAGTCGACTTAAAACGTGCACACAGCCTGTTATAAACAGTAAAAATCAACTTTAAACCTACTTAAAAAATAGAAAATAAATTCTAAAAATTAAACTTTGTGAAATGTTTATAAACATGAAAATAAACATGTTACAAAAAGAATTTTTAAATTATATTTCTCATTTTTGAAAACTCGTTATTTTACAAAATCGGTCAAAATACGAATTCACTTAAAACACTTGATTTTGAGAAAATGATCTCAAACAAGTTTGAAACTTTTTTAAATTTATTAATAGACTTTATGAAAGATATACAATAGTTATATTTAGTCATTAATCCACAACACATTATTTTGTAAATCGGTAAACCATACAAACTTGTTAAAACTTGATTTTGATGAATTTCTTTCAAACAAGTTTTGAAATACTTTAAAATAGATTTATAGACTTGAGGAAAGATATAAAATCATGTTGTTTATTCTATAATCCAAAATGGTGATAAATCAAAATAAACAATAAATCAAAATAAATGTGTGTATGAATTTTGAGCTCTAAGTATAAACACACAAAGTATAAACCTAAACTAGAAATAATATGCCCAAGCTAAGAGATCTTTGATATGCTCATCTTGGTTGTGGATGAAGCTTGAACTTGTGCTTGACTTGAAATGTAATGCTTCATTCCGATATTCCTTCCATCCTCCAATAGGTATGATCGTGTAGGCACAAGTCTATCCAACCTCCAACATAGGATCTTTGTGTAGGATACCTAACAATCAAATATAAACGCTTGACAAACATTGTTAGAAATTATTTTTTAATCATAAAAACTAGATTAGATAGTAGTCTCATAAACATGAGACCTAACAGAACATGGGTATGACCCTTGTGTTTTGAATTTAGAACACGGGTATGACCCTCGTGCTTTGACAATGAACACTTGTCATTCTGTTGAAAAGACCAAGTTCACGGGGGTTTAACTATCAGAGGTGTGGTATTAACTTGACGAAATTTTGTACTTATGATTAGAACAAGATTTTGAGGAGCTATCGCTCTATTGAAGAGAGTCGATAAGTTGGTTTTGTCAGAGTGTGGTATTAACTTGATGAAATTATATACTTGTGATTTGAACAAGATTTTAAGGACCTATCACTCTATTGAAGAGAGGCGCTACGTTGGTTTTTTCAGAGGCGTGGTATTAACTTGATGAAATTGTGTACTTGTGATTTGAACAAGATTTTAAGGACCTATCGCTCTATTGAAAAAAGTCGATAAGTTAATTTTATCAAAGGTGTGGTATTGACTTGACAAAATTATGGTCATGTGATTTGAATAAAATTTTGAGGACCTATCACTCTATTGAAAAGAGTTCATAAGTTAGTTTTGTCAGATGTGTGGTATTAACTTGATGAAATTGTGTACTTACAATTTAAAGAATATTTTGAGGACCTATCGCTCTATTAAAAAGAGTTGATAAGTTAGTTTTGCCAGAGGTGTGGTATTAGCTTGATGAAATTGTGTACTTATGATTTGAATAAGATTTTAAGGATCTATCTCTCTATTGATGTAAGTGGATAAGTTAGTTTTGTTAGAGGTATGGTATTAACTTGACGGGATTTTGTTACGGTTTGAGCAACTTTATGTACTTATCATCCTACTGAAGAGGATTGATAAATTGATTTTGTCATCTGAGGTGTAATAGTAACTTGATGAGATTGTATACTTGTGATTTGAATAAGATTTTGAGGACCTATCACTCTATTGAAGAGAGTTTATAAGTTAATTTTAGTGGTGATGCATGATGAAGTGCTTATATTGTCAGAGGTATTTTGCTAACTTGACAGCTTTGAGAATTCATTATTCTATTTTAGAAATAACAAATAATCCCCCCCAAGCAGTGGAAGAAAAAGGGGTAGATAGGGCATGTTACCTTATGGGCCACTATCCATCGAGTTATTCAGTGACATTGGAGTATAAAAACTATGACCGGAATAGAGGCACGTCATTTGGTAGATCACTATCAATGAATGTTATTGTAGGAATGACGATGCGAAAGTAATCAAGTCGTTTAGTAACATGGAAGTATGACGACTGTGATTGGAATAGAGACACATCACTTGATAGGCCACTATTTGTCACAAGGGGTTGGAGAGTCGACTATTAGAGATAACTGTTAACATGATAGTTTTGTGAATCCATCATCCTATTGAAGAGGATTAGAAGGAAATAGACTATCAGAGGTGTATTATTAATTTGATAGTTTTATGGACCCACCATCCTATTGAAGAGGATTTGTGGGAGAATTTGAAGGAAATAGACTATCAAATGTGTATTATTAACTTGATAGTTTTGTGAATTCGTTATTCTATTTGAGGAATAACAAATAATCAAACCCCAGTCTTGACTAAGACTTAACAGGGGAAGAAATAAACTTCATGATTTTCATGGGTAATATTTCTTGAGAAATTTCCCGTTAATTGGCATCATGAGCTTATCACCTTTTTGTAGGATCTGCGGAAGCACACACTAAACACTAGAGGGGGGTGAATAGTATTATTTAAAAATTTTCCAAGATGAATTATAACTTGCAAAAAAATAATGAACAATCTTAGAAATCGAATAATCACAAATAAGAGATTTATACTGGCTCCACCACCCTAGGTGTACATTCATTCCCCAAGAAAATCTCTCTTGTGATTTTCACTATAATTTTAAAACCAATTATAAAATCAAACCTGACCAATTTGTAAGTCCCTACAAATTACAACACCAATCTTTACACCAAGAGATCTTCTCTCACACTCGAGAGAAACCTTCTTTGAAGAAAAAAAACAAATTCATATAAGGCTTGATGTGAATGTGAAGTGTAACAGTGGCTTAGGAACTTTTACTCTCTGAAAATTTACCTAATCAATCTTTAGTAATGATGGGGAGAAAAAGACAATCTCAGAACTTTCTTTTCTTGACACTTAGAATGAGAATTAGTATCAAGAGAGGATGAATTTGTTCAAAATTTGAATATTATAAGTACTAATGTTAGTGCACAAATTCTTGTGTTAAACTTTTTTATAGCCTCTGAAATATTCTAATTTTAAACCAATTAACGTTTAAAAACGGCTATAAACGTTCACTTATTCAAATTCAGAACAGTTAGAAAAACTATCTTTGTAGTCGACTACATTGAATCTATTCAGACTCTATGAAGTTGAAAAATCTGTAAAACTTAAATTTCTGTAAGTTGAACTGAGAATGAGTAGTCGACTATTAAGCATAGTAGTCGACTAATCTGTAAATATGAAGTGTTTGTAACTTTGGCTAAGGTTTTTATAGTCGACTACTAAGGGTATTCGTCGAGCACAGATACATAGATATGAGATATTTAATATATTTTGAGACTCACTCTATATCTATAAACTCTAATAGTTAACTTAGGGGATTTCTATAGTTAACCAAACACTAAGCATATGTTAGTGTGTTCTAAATGCTATGTGCGTGTATGTGTTGTGTGTGATCAAGGCTTTTACAAAAATCTAAACAAAGAAAATAAAATATAATTTGACAATTACGCACATATTCTTCTTTATTTGTCTTGTTGCCTTGAAATCATCATTGCACTTAGTTCACATATCTTGAGCATATCGGATATTGATATTCGCATTGATATGTTAGTGCATATACAATACAGAGTAAATAAATTATTATCATCAAAATTATATCTTGGGGACAAGATATCCAACATTCTCCCCCTTTTTGATGATGACAAATAAATTGTGTTAAAAAATATTTTACTCCTCCTACATCAAATCATTAGTTAAACTTTTTTACTCCCCCTGCAACAAAGAATTAGTAAAAATAATAATTTTCTATATATCTACCCCTTTGTCATTAGTTAAACTCTTTTACTCCCCCTACATCAAATCATTAGTTAATCTCTCATTTTTATTTTTCAAAATCTTATAATTAGAATTTAAATCCTTAAATTTAATATAAAGTTCATTGAATGCTTCTAATAATTCTTCATTATCTAAGGATTCAATTACTTCATTTTCGTGTGCCATGAAGCACATGTGAGCAGATTCTTCTTTTTGTTCATCTTTTTCTTCGAAAGAGGATGTATCGTTGTCATCCCATGATAGCGCCAATGCCTTCTTCTTCTTTTTGAAGTTGTTAAAGTTATTAAAGTTATTGGACTTTGATTTTTACTTGAGAAGTGGACAGTCCTTCTTTATATGTCCTGGTTTATTACAGTTGAAACATAAAGAAGAATCATTAGTATTCTTAAACTTATTTGATTTATACTTACTTTTCTTTAAAAATCATTTGAATTTCTTTGTGATTAATGCAATATCCTCATCATTTTCTTCGGATTCTTTGGTGTCTGAGGATACATAGAAGGCAATAATTTTCTTGTTCTTTGGTTCTTCATCCTTCTTTCTGTCCTTGAGTTGAACATCATAGGCCATTATATTTCCGATGAGGTTTTCTATGGTGAGAGTGGAAAGATTGTTGGCCTCTTCAATTGCCATAGTCTTCTTCTTCCAATCTGGAGTGAGTGCTCTTAGGATTTTCCTCACCATTTCAACTTGAGTGTAGACTTTACCTAGTGCAATCAAGGAGTTTCTGATATCTATAAATCTTGTGAACATCTCCGTGATGGTCTCCTTGTCTTTCATATTGAATAGTTCAAACCTGTGAACAAGAACATAAAATTTTGATTCTTTAAACTTGTCTTTCATATTGAATAGTTCAAACCTGTGAACAAGAACATAAATTTTTAATTCTTTAAACTTGAGTTCCTTCATGTGTTACCTCAAGAGTATGCCAAATTTAATGTACAGATGTAGAGGTAGACACGCGATTGAACTTGTTCTTGTCCATGACACAAAACAACGCATTCATTATCTTAGAGTCCAGATTCACATTTGTTCTTTGAGCAAGTGTCCATTCGGTGTATGGAGTGGTCGGCTTTGTGAATTCTGTCTCAACGATGTTCCAAAGATCGTAGCCAAGTGATTGGAGGTAGAACTTCATCCGGTATTTCTTGTAGTTGTAATTTTTACCATCGAATAGTGGTGGTCGTTGTGTGGAGTGACACTCTTTGAGTTGTGATGTATTTATCGTTATTGTAATCCTTGCTCTGATACCAATTGTAGGATCTGTAGAAGTACACACTAAACACTAGAGGGGGGGTGAATAGTGATATTTAAAATTTTTACAAGATGAATTATAACTTGCAAAAAACAATGAACAACAATATAAAAAATTTAACAATCATAAACAAGAGATTTATACTGGTTCCACCACCCCGGGTGTACATCCGGTCCCCAAGAAAATCCCTCTTGAGATTTCACTATGATTTTGAAACCATTTACAAAAACAAACCTGACCTATTTACAAGTACCTACAAATTGCAACACTAATCTCTACACCAAGAGATCTTCTCTCACACCTGAGAGGAACCTTCTTTGAAGAAAAACACAAATCCCTATAAGCCTTGATGTGAATGTGAAGTACAGCAGTGGCTTAGAAACTTTTGCTCTCTGAAAATTTGCCTAATCAATCTTTAGTAATGATGGGGAACAAAAGACAATCTCAGAACTTTCTTTTCTTGACACTTAGAATGAGAATTTGTATCAAGAGAGGATCAATTTGTTCAAAATTTGAATCTTATAAGTACTAATGTTAGTGCACAAATTCTGATGTTAAAACTTATTTATAGCCTCTGAAATATTCAAATTTTAAACCAATTAACGTTTAAAAACGGCTATAAACGTTCACTTATTCAAAATTAGAACAGTTAGAAAAACTGTCTTTGTAGTCAACTACTAAGCTTAGTACTTGACTACACTGAGTCTATTCAGACTCTATGAAGTCAAGAAACAGGGTTAGTAGTTGACTACTTAAGGCATTAGTCGACTAATCTATAAAACTTAAGTTTCCGTAAGTTGAACTGAGAATGAGTAGTCGACTATTAAGCATAATAGTCGACTAATCTGTAAATATGAAGTTTCTGTAACTTTGACTAAGGCTTTTATAGTCGACTACTAAGGGTATTAGTCGACTACAGATACATAGATATGAGATATTTGATATGTTTTGAGACTCGCTCTATATCTATAAACTTTAATGGTTAACTTAGGAGATTTCTATAGTTAACCACACATTAAGTATATGTTAGTGTGTTCTAAATACTATGTGCGTGTATGTGTTGTGAGAGATCAAGGATTTTACAAGAACCTAAACAAAGAAAATGAAATACAATTTAACAATTACGCATATATTCTTCTTTGCTTATCTTGTTGCCTTGAACTCATCCCTGCACTTAATTCACATATCTTGAGCATATCGAATATTGGTATCTATATTGATATGTTAGTGCATATATAATACACATAGTAAATAAATTATTATCAACAAAATTATATCTTGGGGACAAGATATCCAACACTTTTTGATTAATAAAACGGAAATCTCCACTCGACTAGACTTATTCTACTATGAAGGGTCCTTCCCATTTGGGATTAAATCCACTGGGAAAGGTTTTTACAGTTGACAAAGGTGTTTTGTTGAACATAACAATGTAAAAGATTCATTACTCTTAATCCAGTGGATTCTAAGTAACTAACCCCCACTCCGTCATAGGAGAATATGGTGCTGAATGGTCAGCTAAGAAATCTACCAAGGCTTGTCTTTTAATAGCCTTTCGAGGTATAAATTGCATTTTGTGCTAAGATAACAGTATGGCCCATTTTGCGAGACAACAGTTCAATGAAGTTGGTCTCGTCATGAGTATCCAGGCGAATACCAAGATTAGGCGTTCTTTCCCCTAGTTTCTCTGACACACTTGTCCGTTACTGGTCGTTAAGTAGATCGAGATGGACCTACATTGTCTCTCCCTTCGGAGTAGCAAGGGGTACCAACTCTCTATATCTCTGAGTATGTGGGTCAGTGTTTATCAGGTGTAGCACACCAATTAGAGCTTGAACTGGTGGAGAACTCCCTAGTCGGATTGACACCATATTAGTGGTCACTATTCTCTGCCTCGGTTTCAACTTTGAACTTGGCAATAATTTTTTCAGCCTTTTCACCTTAGAAGACAAGCTGTTTCCAAGAACGGCATTCCGCAACCCCCATTTGGGCTAGGAGGTTGGTCTAAAAATTGTGTCAATAAGTTTTTACCAGTGTGGACAATGTCATATCTATCGGACATCGAAGAGCCATGCTTCGAAACCTTTTGATGAAGGCTTTGATAGGCTCTCCCTCCTTCTGCTTAGTGGCAAGAAGGGTAGTGATGGAGACTTCTATGTCGCCTTCAAAGAATCTTTACAGGAAGAGTCTCCCTAGATCCGCCAACTTCTGGATACATCCGATAGGCAATTTCATGAACCATTCAAAAACAACCCCCTTGAGGATGCCAATGATCAACCCAGTCAGCACGACATCATTTGCTACTACATTCCTAGTCTGTAACTTAAAATAGTAGATGTATTGATTCGATGATCCTGTGCTGTAAAAAGCTTGCAGAGTCAGGACTTTGAACTTTGGAGGATAAGGTGTTGTATCCTATTCGGCAGGATAGGGCCTGACAACTCCCTCAGCTTGGAGCTTGCGTCTATTGGCAATAGCATTGAGACGGGCTTCTAGTTCTTATATTTTAGCCGACTGAGAATTCTGCTCATTCTCGACATCTCTTCATTCTTCAGAGGAAGATTCTATCTTGTGAGCTTCCTGATCGGAAGTCTCACTCCCATTTACCTTTTCCTTCCCCTTTAATGTAACAGGTCGGGATGAAGATGATCCTCCTCTTCGAAAAGATTTATGCTGGGGTAGCGAATTTGTTTTTTGGGGCTTAGCCCTGTTTGCGACAATTTGAGCCATCAAGACCTGAAGTTCATCGATGGCCTCTTGTTGTGCTTTAAGCATGGCTTGCTACTCATCAAGTCTCTTCAAGGTTTCCTTCCATATGAGCAGAGCTCTCATGTTCTATGAAAGAGCTAGAGGATTAGGACTCTGTGATGGATGAATGTTCATTAGTAGAGTTAATACTGTAGAAATTAGTCGTTCACATCGACATGACTGAGCGACTTCTTGTATCGGCCTTTCTCTTAATGATAATTCTCTCAAATCTATTACAGGTACTTGAGAAGAATTATGCACTGAATATGAGGCTTGAGTTGGAACACCCTGCCTATGATTGGATGAGACTAGCTCCTGATGAACATGGATCGTAAACCCCTATTAGTCTCTCTAAGCATGATGGATCACATCGTGTTTTGTGCTAAGAATGTGAGGGTCGTGTTTGGGAGCGGGAATGCCAAGGTCACATTCAAGAACGGGAACACGAGGGTCGCGTTTTGCTTGAAAAACGTGAAGGTCACATTTTAATTGATCAATGTGGGTTTGAGGTTCGCATTCTATTTGTGAAACGCTCTCTTGAAGATCACGTTTTGGTTGAGCAACACGGGCCTGAAGTCCTCATTCCATTTGTGAAACGCTCCCTTGAGGGTCACGTTTTTCTTGAGCAACATGGGCCTAAGATCCGCATTTTGATTGTACAACACGCCACAGAGCGTCGCTTTTTGTTTGGTTCGCGTGAAGCTCATGTTTGGACTCATAAACATGAGGCTCTCATTCTAAAGTAGAAACACGGAGCTCAGGGTCACGTTTAGGATCACAAATGTGAAACTCACGTTAATTAAAGGATCGGCTTTCCCGGAGTTGTGCTCGTTGTAGGGATCTCCTCCTTCATCAAGTAGCATTCTTCTTAGCTTGTTTTAAGGCTTTTGTAGTGATGTTACTATCTGTAGTGATCAAGGTAGTCGCATCAATGGGCCTCTTTTAACCCGATACCCGTTGTTTAGACACAGGCGTAAAATCTTCAACTCGATTGACAAGTTTAGCTGAAGCTGAATCTTGTCCTTCAGAGTAGGGGATGTCCGAGCAGTCTAGCCCAAGAAAGAGTTCCTCCTTTGTGTAGGCATCAAAAAATACCTATAGGTTCCCACACGTAGCTCGAGACAGATAGAAGAAGATGAACATTATTATCTGAGTCAAAGAAGATTATTTGCCATCGACAAGCACATGAAGCGAATCGACAAAGTGTACAAGTTAACAAAATGACAAAATACGTAAAACAGTAGAACAAGACAAGTCCAGAGAAGTCAAAAAGTGTAAAACACCTTGTAATGACTCGCATGCCCAGATCACCCCAAGGTGACCCGCGCAAGTGCGGGTCACCCTAAGGTGACCCGTACATGGCCACGTCACCTTAAGGTGATGCAAAAGCTAGCGAGTTAACTTAAGGTGACCCGTAACAGAATGACAAAATACATAAAACAGCATAATAAGACAAGTCCAGAGAAGTCAGAAAGTGCAAAACGCCTTAGAATGACACGCATGCCCGGATCACCCCAAGGTGACCCGCGCAAGTGCGGGTCACCCTAAGGTGACCCGTACATGGCCACGTCACCTTAGGTGACCCGCGCAAGTGCGGGTCACCCTAAGGTGACCCGTACATGGCCACGTCACCTTAAGGTGATGCGAAAGCTAGCGAGTTAACTTAAGGTGACCCGCACAGGGCCGCGTCACCTTAAGGTGACGCGCAAGCCAGCGGGTCACATTGACGTGACTCGTACTCGAAACCTCCATGACGTGTTTTCAACTATTTTCTCTGGATTTGTTCGTTCTAGAAGCCTCTAACTACTTAGATATCATAATTAAATGTGGTTAGGCTATTTCCAACTAAAGATATAGCCAAATCATTTATTCTTATCAAATACCCTACATCCAAAGCCCTATAAATACAAGCCTAGGGGCTCATTTCTCCAGATCTAAAATTTTGGGGTGAAGTGTTTTTTGTTTGAAGAGTGAACCATGAATTTCAGAGAGGGCTAACAGATCTTGGCGAATCCTGACATAAAGAAGGAACAATTCGAGGATCTGAAGCCCCATCACCCTTTCCTTATCTGGCTTAGACTTAATCTCGAGAAGAGTCATAATCTCGCTTAGTTGAGATTATCACTTATGTTCTTGTCTTCTTTGTGAAAAAACGAACTTCTAGCCTTCCGATCAATCGGATCTGATCCACGGTGGTCTACGGATAAACCCCGACACATGCAAAGATCCCACATAAATAAAGACTAATAAATAAGATCTGAGTGTTGTTTAACAAAGTTGTAATCTTTTATTTTTTCATTGTGTAAGAAGATCTTATAAAAATATCAACTTTTCTATTTTTTGAATTTCTAATCGATAAACGATTATAACAGGTTCAATGATAATGAAAATAACTTTTGACCCAAACACGATGGCGACCATAGTAGGAGTCAACAGCCTCTCTGCCAAGGTTATAGTGTCGCAACCAATGATCCTCATCCCGGTTGATACGGAGGTCGAATACGAGTTCGACCAGCAAAACTACGATGAGTACATGTCTTCCTCCTCCAGATCCTCCTCCCCTCACAAGCGCAAGAGGGTCTCCTCCTCAAGGAAGGTCCACTGGTCTTTAGATCTGAAGACTCAAGATGATGATCTCCGCCCTGTTGCTGTTGCAGTTACATCTTGTAACGCTCCTCCGGTGTCCGAGGAAGCTGGATCTTCAAATCTAAACTCCTCAATTAAGGAGATAGCCATTGGAATCTAGCCAACTCTATCAAAGAGGGCTCATCAAAGGCAACGGTAATGCCTCACACGTCAGCTCGCCAAGGCTTTAGAGCCGGTCGACGGAATCTGTTATAAGGCGGATCTAAAATTTAGAAAGCGCCAAGCGCCATAACAGCGAGCCAACAGCTCCTCCTCCAAACTACTGATAAATGAATGGGTCTGCATCAAAAGAACCATTCGACACTTGAGGAGTGCATTCAGAAGTACTGCGTATTGACTTGCACACGCAAGAATCCTTATACAGGAAGCCAAGAAATTACAGAAGGAATAGTTGGCCCAAAAACCACCAAAACTACGCAAAGTATGGAGGCAAAAGGTCAAAACTGCGGCCGAAGAGACCGAAGAACACGGGTCACCCCAAGGTGACCTGGCTAGCCACAGGTCACCCCAAGATGACCCGGCCATCGGTGGGTCATCCAGAGGTGACCCGGCCAAGTGCGGGTCACCCCAAGGTGACCCGTACCAAAGCCGAGATAGAAGGTGTTCTGCGCCCGTTTTTATGATCTGTCGAGTGATGTCCCTACTCCAATTCATCCAGTACTTCTAGTAAAGCCTCGCGGTAGTGTGGACTTGTCCAAAAGCAACAAAACAATGGCAGGACGCCTTGGTCCTTAGCATGAGAATTGAGGCAAAGCCCTAGTCAAAGAGAGCTTGGGCCCGTTGAATGAAACGCGAGCAGTTTATCAGACTGGGGGTCATGCAGGTCCTCTTAAGCAATGGAAGACATTCGATAATGGGAAAATCCCTGTAACCGACCATATAGGATTATGTGTCATAGTCTAAGAGCCCATGGAAACCCCACGCTCACAAAGGCATGGTTCTAAATGAGTGACTCTTGAGAACACCAACAAGGTGTTATATCCCCAAAAGGAAGCGTGTTCGTCGGAAGACGATGATGTTAGACCTGGAAAATCATGCCAGCACACGATAGGTTGCTCCGGTGATCATACTAATGAAATGTATTATCGGGTTGGGGGTACGAATAAAACACGGAAGAGAAATACCCGCGAAACGGATTCTCATTGCCCGTGTACCAAGCTTATTAGGGCGGTATTATCAGAGTGTAGCTGCTCCAAGACCTCTCCAAAGAGGGTCTCGATATTTGAAAGACTTTCTACCAAAACGTCAAAGACCAAGTCAAAGTGTTTTTGCAAGAGAAGACCGACCGTTCAAGATGACGAGCTCCCAGAAGTCACCATTAATGTGACCAACAAAGGGAAGTCAACACGGAGTTTCAGTCCTGAACCTTTTCATGAAACATCCTAGCATTTAACTCGGCTACGAGATGGAGCTATCAGACTAAGGGATTATCAATGAATGAGTAGAGGATTATCCTCAGACAACAAAGCATCAGACGTTTGCTCTGCAGTCGCTTTGGATGCCACTGTGTCCAACACAGGACGAGTCCGAGAGGTGATCACTATCACTCCCAACAAATTAGCTCAAATGCTCGAAAACGCTCTAGCTAAACAGGAAGAAGAGCTCAGAGGTGAGATGAAGATGAAAATGAAGTTGAACATGCAGCACATGAGGGAGTTACATACCCAACAACTTCAATCTTTGTCAAATCAATAGGCTGAATCCAGTCATCATAACAATGCTAATGAAGTAGACAGCGACACGAAGGTGGATGAAAATATCAATGCTGATACTCCTCCCAACGACAATAACCTTAGGAGTGGCCCAGTGGAATCTCCTCAACCTTCTCAGCAACCCCCAAAGAAAAATATGGGCTAAGACAAGGAAATCAAGGACCTCAAAAGCAAATTCAACGCTTAGATGTCTACTCAAGAGGTAAATAAGACAGGTATCCTGTGTCCATATCCGAGAGAGTGTGAATCGATTTCGTATCCGACGAAGTTCAACTTAACTAACTTCACGTCGTTTGACAGGAGAGGATCGCCTACTCAGCATCTGATTTATTTTAAATCATACCTTAGCATGATCTCTGGAAATGAACCTTTGATGGTCTGATCATTCGTCAGCACCTTTTGTGGAGCCATCTTCGAGTGGTACCACCATCTCAAGCCGAGGAACATCAACAGTTAGGACGATATGGAAAGCATGTTCCTCACAAACTTCTTCGATGATGACACTAAAGTGTCAATCAAGATATTGTTCGATGAGAAGCAAAAAAGACGGAGAGTCAGTCGATAACTTTGTCGAGCGCTTTCGGAATAAAGTAATGAATTGCCAAGATCCGGTCACGGAGGAGTTTATTCTCCAAACATGTCATAATAACATTTCTTTGGATATGCTAGAAGCCATGGGTGTGGCACCATCTAAAACCTAGAAAGAATTAAAGGTGCACGGAGAGTAAGCCGAACGCTTCCTCAAACAGATGAAGGCTGAAAGAGGTCAACCGGCGGCTAATGCTCCAAAGAAAAACTTTGTCCCTCATGGTAAAGGGAATATGCTGGCGAATGCAGTTGATGCAAATCATACATTCCTACTGCAGCCGCAACAGCAAGCGCTACAACAGTCACCCTCTCAGTGGCAACAACGACCTCAAGGATAGCAAAAGACTTCTGAACCAAAATTCCCGAAGGAATACTCTTTTAAGGAAGATGAAGTTCCTGCTATCTTCAAGTACATCCTAGATAACAAAAAAATCAAATTGCCTCCAATCACTAATGAGGAAAAAGCCAAGAAGACAATGGATCCAAAGTATTGTGCCTTTCACAGATGGGTCCATCATCCCACTAAGATGTGCTATACCCTCAAGGACAAGATCTAAGCCTTGATCAACATTGGTATCATCACCGCAAAGCAGCCTAAAGAAAAGAATGTGGGTGTAAATGAGATTTCTATCAGCTTCGGCTCTGTCCCTCTATCATAGTTTTAGCCAGAGTCCATATCAAAGGTGGAGGTGAAGACCATTAATGACGACCCCCATGGACAACGCCAGAAGGGGATTGTCCAGTACACGGCCCCTAACGGCAAAAATTCTTTGGGTCCATCTAGGTCTGTTCGAAGATGAACAATGGGTGGGGCCCTCATCTAAGAAGAAGTCTAAGATTAGGGGCAAATCCTGCTGTCCTACCACAGCAATTCCTAAGAAATATGATGAAGCCATCCTTACCTTATCACTTTCTAAAGACGAACAAGTACCCCGAACCCTCTGACCCAAATGCTAAAATGTTGGCCGAGCTGGGGGTGGTTACAATTCCCCCTGCACCTGTAGGAAAATCCCAGCAACAACCAACTAATGAGAAAAGGAGAAATATCCCTAATTCTAGGAGATTCAGAACCCAAAATAGTCTCGATTCAATCGTCCGATTAGAAGAGATAAATCAGGAAGTTCAAGCACACCATATCACTTCGATGTTATGACTCAGTTAGCTAACATCCCAGCGATGATAACTCTATACGAGTTATTGTGCCTTTCCAAAGACACTAGAGAGGCCCTGTAAGAAGCTTTAGCTGATTTTGACATATTCCTCACTCAAATTAAGCCAGTCCCCGAAGAGCCGGAGCCACCAGTTCAACATTATAATTTGACGGCCAAGCAGTTTCTGTGTATCACATTCACCAAGGATGACATGCAAGTGAGAAACTCAAAGCATGATAGTCCTTTATACTACACCGGATACATCAGCTTCAGCGTTGTCAATCGGATCCAAGTCGATCCGGGTTCTGCTATTAGCATCATGCTACTCTGATTGATGTACAATCTCAGAATCCTTACTAGCAAGTTGGCTTTGATAGGCACCGTTATCTACAGATTCAATACCAGTGGGTCCAGACCATTGGATAAAATCCGAGTAAAGTGCCAACTTGGGGATTTAAGGTCCAAGGTCATATGCTACGTGATCGATGTGGAAACCTCCTATAACTTACTATTGGGTCGATCCTGGATCCATAGTAATCTTATAGTCCCCTCTACCCTCCATCAGTGTCTAAAATATGTAGACAGCAACAATGAGGTCAAGACGGTAGTCACGGATAAGTAACCATTTAAGGGGTTAGAAAACTATTTTACTGACTCCCTTCTTTACGGTGCTAAATTCGATACTGAATCATCAGCCCAAGGTGCGGATAACGGAGAAGAAGCTGATACCGAAGCTGATCTTGATTACAATGGAGGTTTTGTATTTAAAGACATTGTATTTTTTGTAATCAGTCTTGACGATGGTGAATCTTCAGATGGTAGTTGTAATTAGCAACTTGCCGAAGAAGCAATAAATGACGATTTAGAGTATTCACCTTATCTTGATAGTATAATGCAGGGACTGTATGATAACCCCGACATACACATGCCATTTCGGTCGTCATACATGATGAAAAAGCATGTCCAAAACTCATTTGGAATAACCCTCGTTATTCCTGCTAAGACGGGTGAAAATGAGTTAGTTTTCGGCAAAGGAAAGGTATCTTCACCATTAGATCCCTTCTCAAAGGAAAATACCGACGAGGACAGACCCAGTCCTCATTTATTCAAATACAGTCAACAATAACATAGCTTCATGAAGAAATAGGGATACAACTTTGCACTCGAAGAAGATCTTTGTTTTAGTCGAGGCCCACAAGTTCCACCTCATCCGGCTTATGTACCGAAAGGAAAACCTAACAATTATTATGGCTATAAAAGGGGCTTGGGCTACGTCTCTTTATCTGATGATGAATGTTGCTGGCAAGTCATTGACCAATTAGCGAATAAGGATGGATACTCATCCGATTCTTCCAATTGGAACTCCGACGTTAGTCTTAGAGAAATATTCAAAGGCCTAATGTCGAATATGGCCACGGTCGATCCCGCCATATTGGAGGAAGTCAACCAATTGCCAACCTTGGAAGATTCTTGGATCCATCACCTAAATATCCAATATGACGATAGATCCGAACAAATAGAACCTCCCACTGAAGACAAAGTGGTCCATGTGAACATGGGTGACGAAGCGAACCTGAAGCCTATATTATCAGTGATAGTCTTCCACCAGACAAGAAAGAAGAACTAATTGCCCTCATCAGGGAATATATAGACTTTTTTTACCTGGAATTACGAAGATATGCCAGGACTTTATCCAAAGGTGGAAGTCCATCGCCTTAACATTAAACTGGTTACAAAACCTATCAAGCAACAACAAAGACGGTTTCGTTCACAAATTATGAAAACGATCGAGTCTAAAGTTAAAAAGCTAATCAACTCGGGTTCTATCAAGGAAGAGCAATATCCCAATTTGCTGGCAAATATCGTACCGGACCTTAAAAGAACGAAAATATCAGGATCTGTATCGACTTCAGAGACCTAAACAATACTTTCCCAATTGACAACACGTATGGATTCGAGAGAATGTCCTTCATGGATGGTTTTTCAGGTTATAGTCTAATCAAGATGTACCTAGACGATAAAAAACACACTGCATTCAGGACACCCCTTAGTGTCTTCTGCTACACAGTCATGCCTTTTGGATTGAAGAACGCAGGAGCTACCTATCAACGAGCAATGTCAAAGATTTTCCGAGAACACCTCAGGAAGACCATTGAATGTTATGTTGATGACCTCATCGTGAAAAGTCGTAACAAAAATGACCATATCAAATATTTGAGAATGATGTTCGATCTCATGCAGACTCACCAGTTGAATCCCACTAAGTCTTTCCTAGGAATGTCCAGCGATAAGTTCCTCGGATTCATCATCACCACTAAGGGTATCCACATTGATCCTGATAAAGTAAAGGTGATACATGAATTGCAACCCTCGAGAAACCTTAAAGAACTTAGAGGATTGCAAGAGAAACTAGCCTATATCTATCGGTTCATCTCGAATCTATCCGGGAAATGCTAACCATTTTCCAAGCTCACGAAGAAGGGTGTGTCTTTCATTTGGGATGACACTTATCAAAAGGCATTCGAGGATATCAAAGCATATCTGGAGAATCCTCTTGTTCTCATGGCACCGAAATTAGATAAACCATTCTTGGTTTATGTTAAGGTGATGAACCACTCATTAAGTGCTTTACTCACACAAAATGATAACGACGATCACGAACAAGCTATCTATTACCTAAGTCAAACTCTGGTGGGCGCCAAATCTCGATATTCAATGATCGAGAAGGAGTGTCATGCTTTGGTGTTCGTCATCCAAAAAAATGTGACACTACCTGTAGGCGTATAAAATTGTTTATAGGTCCCTTAATACGGCTCAGCACGAACCGACGAACCAACGAGGCAACGAGGTTAACGAATCGCACGCAAGCAATGGAATAAATCCATTCACGTGCGGAATCAAGCTAACGGGTTCGAAGAGTCAACGAGTCATCCAACCAAGGGTAGACTCGGACGAATCACGATCGAATCAAGATCAATTTCGGACTCGGACTCAGAAGTGGATTTACTGCCAAATCAGGAATCGGATTTACTGCCAAATCAGGTCAACGAATCAGAGTCTAAATCAACCACACAACCGAATCACGAACAGAACCGAAAGACGGAACCCAAATACCTATAGGGGCTCGGCCAAAACCGAGCCACCTATAGGTGGCTCGGCCAAAGCCGAGCCACCTAGGCCAAAACCGAGCCACCCATAGGTGGCTCGGTGGTCGAGCCACCTATAGGTGGCCGGCCCAGGGCCGAGCCACCTATAGGTGGCCGGCCAGATCTGTGCCCGGGCACAGTTCAGAGTGCCTATAAATAGGGGGCTTGGTTCATTTGTTCAAAGGTTGGAACTTTTGGAGGCGAAGCTCTGCTGGATTCAAGACTCAGATCTAAAAAGATTGAAGCTTTAGGACTTTGAGGACTTGCTCACCCAGATCTGGTGCTCGGCGATCGTCAATGCCAAATAAGGCAAGAGTTCGAGAGGACCGGATCTCAGATCTACGCAGGCATACTCCGGATCAAAGCTTGGTCTTTGATCCCGAGATTTGGTCGATTGTTTCTCCTTGGCGAAATAGTACCCTCGGCTATTATTTCCTTGGCAAAATAATACCCGTGTACTGCGTAGATCCGACCGGATCTAGATCGCGCGGTGGTCCACGGATTAACCCCGGCGCAGGCGAAGAACCCACAAAGCGAGTGACCGCAAAACAGGAGCTCGTGATTTGTTCGACAAAAAAGAGAAAAGTTGTAATTTTTTTTATTTCCTTTTTTGATCTCGTTGTAACCGGATCTTATAAAAAGACCAGATCTTAGTAACCGATAAACGATTACTTGAGTGCAATGGAATCAACAAAGAAAGATACGATTTTTCCCACGAACAATCTGGCGACCACAGTGGGAGCCACCGATCTCGCTGCCGAGATCGTTGCGTCGCAGGCGCGGATCTCGATCCCGGTCGAAGAGGAGGTCGAGTATGAGTTCGACCAACAAAAGTTCGAGGAGTACCTTTCATCCTCGTCCGGATCTACCTCCCCTCGCAAGTCTAAGAAGTCCAAGTTCTCTTCCAGCAGAAAGGTGCGTTGGTACGAAGAAGTTGAAGCTACCAACGACGACCTCATCGCCAAGAAGCCGCCATCAACCCGCAAAGCTTGGAAACCGAAGTCTGAAGCGGCGATTCAGACTAAGGAGCAACAACTGCAGCCTCCGAAAGTTCAACCTCCGGCGAATCAATCCAGACCGCCGGTGATTTCCACAACTGCTCCGGGAGATCCCGCAGGACCATCCCAGAAAAGGAAGTCGGTTTTGGAGCGCCTCGGTCCACTTCCCGAGTAGCGAAGCAAAGTTCCAATTCAAGGACGTTTGGGCCCACTAAGAAAGCCCCGAACGAATCGACATGCTGGGGGTCGCCGCAACCCTCAACATGACAAAGAAATCATGGCACCCAAGTGCACTACTTTGCGCATTGAAGTCCAGGAGCCCGTGGAGAATTCACGCCCACGAAGGCACGTTTCGAGGCGCGTGACTCTCGAAAGTCCGAAGAAGGTAATTCGCTCTCAGAAGGAAACGTTATCGTCTGATGATGATTGCGTTATACCTGAGAAATCGTGCCAACAAACGATAGGTTGCTCCGACTTTCAAACGGAAGAGCTGTACTATCGTGCTGGGGGTACGAGCCAAGCCGGAAAGAGAAGTCCTCGAAGGCTAGAAACTCAGTGCCCTTGTTCAAAGCTCATTCGGGCGGTACTGTCTGAGTGCAACTGCATCAAGGCAGTCCCCGAGAGAGTTTCGGTGTTCAAAAGGCTTAGTACCGAAACACCAAAACCAAGGCCTAAGCGTTTCCAACAAAGAAGAGCGACGGTTGAAGATGGAGAATTTCCGAGGGTCATCGCTAACATGACCAGCAAGGGGACATCGGCACGGGATAATCTCGAGTCGATCCTGAAAGCATCCCGGCCTAGAACCCGTCTGCAGTCCAGAGCCATCATACGAGGAACTTATGGTAGGGTTCAGACAAGATTACCATCAGAAGATGAAGAATCAGATTCCTGCTCTGCTGTCGCATCAGACAATACAGTATCCAGCGAGGGACAACCCCGTGAGTCACTGATGATAAGTGCGGAACAAGTGGCCAAGATGCTTGAAGAGGCCATGGCTAAACAACAGGAGAGCTTCAGGTTCAAAATGCAGATGGCCATGCAGAACATGAGAGAAATGCATGACCAACAAATCCAAGCATTGACGAACCAGCAAGGCGAGCCAAGTCATCGTAATCAGGTTAATCTGGAAGATGAGGACACAGGTGCGAATGAAACCCATAATGCCAATAATCCTCCCATCAATGCAGGGGGTGGTAACGAGAATGCTGATGAAGACTCAGGTGAAAACCTGAAGATTAAAAATCTTGAGAGCAAAATCAATACGTTGATTTCCGCTCAAGAGATGAAGAAGACGGGCATTCCTTGTCCATACCCACGAGAATGGGAATCAATCCCCTATCCGGCGAAGTTCAGTCTAATTAACTTCACGTCATTTGATGGGAAGGGTTCACCCACTCAGCATTTGATTTACTTCAAATCGCACCTGGGTGTTATCTCTGGTAATGAGCCTCTGATGGTACGGTCCTTCATTAGCACTATTCGTAGAGCCGCCTTTGATTGGTATCGTCGCCTCAAGCCAGGAAGCGTGAATAGCTGGGACGACATGGAGACAAAATTCCTCGCTAATTTCTTCGACGATGACACCGAAATTTCAATTGGCACACTATTTGACGAGAAGCAGAAAAATGGTGAAACGGTTGAAAACTTCGTAAAGAGATTCCGAAACAAAGCGATGAATTGCAGGGATCCGGTCAGTGAAGACTTTATCCTCGAGACTTGTCACAATAATCTTTCATTGGACATCCTCGAAGCAATGGGAACGGCACCGTCTAACACTTGGAAAGACTTGAAGGTGCGCGGTGAACAAGCCGAACGCTTCCTCCGAAGGAAGAAGGCCATCTGAAGGTCCGAGGGGAGCAAGCTGAGCGATTCCTCCGAAGGAAGAAAGCCGAGAGGGGTCAATCAACAACTAAGCCTCCGAATTCTAACTTTGCCTCTCGTGGCAAAGGCAAATCACCTGCAACAGCTGTTGACGCTAACCAGACGTCGCAAAATCAATTCCGAAAACAGCAGAAGACTTCGGGTCCGAGACTCCAAAGAGAGTATTCCTTCAAGAACGAAGATGTTCCAGCCATCTTCGAATCCCTCCTTGGAAGCAACAAGATCAAGCTACCACCTATCACAAATCAGGAGGAAGCTGACAACACTACGGACTCAAAGTACTGTGCATACCACAGGAGGATCGTTCATCCCACCAAAGATTGCTTTGCTCTCAAGAATAGCATTCAGACCTTGGTTGAAGCCGGCGTTATATCGCTCAATTAAATCAAAACAAGACTCCAAAGAGTATACGAGTATAAACTGTTTCTCAATCCTCCAACAGGTGCAAGAGGTTAAACTGTTCCCTGCAAACTTCGACGAGTATAAGAGTATAAACTGCTTCTCAATCCTCCAACAGGTGCATGAGGTTAAACTGCTCCCTACATACTCCAATAGGTATATGAGTCTAAACTGTATCCCACTTTTGACGGGAAGTTCCTGGAGAATATTACGCTAATATTCTTAAGGATAACCCGGTCAGGTAACTGAGAATAATGTCCGAACCAGTTTCGCAGAGGAAGCTGGGGGTGGACGATTTATGTAACGGGAAGTTCCCAAAACCACAGCAAGGTAATGAATAAGAGCTCCCATTCAAATTCTCACCGTGTCTGTGCACTCAACACCCTCTCTGTTAGAGTCTCGACATAAAATTCCCAATTGGTCAAACCTTCCTACAGTTAGGACCAAAACCACGATTTACTCTCGATAAACGAGAAATTCATCTTTAGTTCGGTAATCAAACCTTCCGACAGTTAGGGTTATCCGAATCTTTTCGAATAAACACTAAACCCCCTTCGAGTGATTTGTACGAATCAACACTCCTACGGTAACTTGTACTCTCACTCTCACTTTTTGCTTGGTCAAACCTTCATACAGTTAGGACCACAACCAAAATCTCCTCTCGATTCCTCCAATGAACGAGAGGCCCACAAATCGAGCGATCAAATCTTTCTATAGTTAGGATCGTCTCAAACCTCCCACTTGGTCAAACCTTCCTACAGTTAGGACCACAATCGAAATCCCCTCTCGATTCCTCCAATGAACGAGAGGTCCACTTGCAAATCGAGTGATCAAACCTTCTTACAGTTAAGGTCATCTCAAACTCCTGCTTGGTTAAACATTCCGACAGTTAGGACCAAAACCACAATTCACTCTCGATAAACGAGAAATTCATCTTTAGTTCGGTAATCAAACCTTCCGACAGTTAGGGTTATCTGAATCTTTTCAATTCTAGGAGTGGAGATCCCACTCTTAGTTTCACCTTTCCGGATTTTAGGGGTGGAGATCCCACCTCGAGTCTCCTTTCCAGCTGAAGATAGAATATAAAATTCTTCTTCTTCAGTATCGGGAGATAGAATATAAAATTCTTCCTCTCCCATTTCGGGTTCGTCTTCGCCCCAAGAGAAGACACCACTTTTTTTTTTTAACTCCCAAAATCGGTGCCTCACAGGTACAGGGAATTTTATCTCGAATCCTAAGTAGGGATAAGTCAACGCCTAACACGCGTTGCCGGTTTAGTCTTTTACCGATTAAAGAAGACACCAGAATTCCACTCTAGGAAGTTTATCCCGAATCCTAAGCAGGGATAAGTCTGCGCCTAACACGCGCTGCCGGTTTAGTCTTTTTCTGCAGAAAAAGACACCAGAGTTCGGTTCTGGGGTATTCTATCCTGAAACCTAAGCAGGGATAAGTCTGCGCTTAACCCGCGTTGCCGGTTAGTTCTTAACCGTTAAAAAGAACACCCTCTCACATATTCAATATTGTGGCAGGTTGTTATTAATAACACTGAAATCCATGCCTTACACGCATGGGGAATTTCTTCCTGAATCCTAAGAAAGGATATGCCGACGCCTAACACGCGTCGCCGGTTTAGTCTTTTACCGATTGAAAAAGACACCAGAATACCAGTCTGGGGTATTTTATCCCGAAGCCTAAGTAGGGATAAATCAATGTCTAACACGCGTTGCCGGGTAGCCTATTCCCGTAACAATGGCGAAGCCTATGTATTCAACATCATAGCACAAAGTCTCAGAGAATTCACTCTCTTAGCACAACGTTACATGCGGAACGGATTTAGACAATCCGCATGCTAGCCCGACTCAAACGGTTCAAACGGTAGTCGGTAAGAGCACGTCAAATCCGTTGAAGGCTGAGGATTTGCCAAAAATCCTAAGTCAACGTCTGATACACGTTGCTGTTTAGTCTTTTCACAGGAGAAAGACGAAGTCTACGTATTCAATATCGTAGCACTAACAGCGTTAACTCTCTTAGCACAACGTCACATGCGGAACGGATTAAGACAATCTGCATGCTAGCCCGACTCAAACGGTAGTCGGTAAAGGCTTATCAAACCCGTTGATGGCTGAGGGTTTGCCAAAAATCCTATACATACGAGAGTCACTAACGCATCAGCTTCATTAGTTGGTCTCGTGACTTGAGCATTCAACGACATTTGAAACCCTATGGTCAACACCGGTCAACGCGTAACCCTAGGTCAACGCCAGTCAACGCGTTGCGATCAAAAAGTCAACGTACGACATTCGAAACCCTAAGGTCAACGCCGGTCAACGCGTAACCTTAGGTCAATGCCAGTCAACGCGTTGCGATCAAAAAGTTAACGTACGACATTTGAAACCCTAGGATCAGTGCCGGTCAACGCATAACCCTAGGTCAACGCCTATCAATGCGTTGCAATGAAAGAATCAGTACTCCGAAAAGTATACGAGTATAAACTGCTTCTTAATACTCCAAAAAGTATACGAGTATAAACTGCTTCTTAATACTCCAATAAGGTATATAAGTATAAATTGTTCCCTATTTTTGGTTGAGAAGTTCCTGTAGAATATTTTTCTAAATATTCTTAAGGATAACTCAATAATACTACGCCGGACAACGCGTCGCAAATAAAGACTAAACGCCAACATTCGAGGGTCAGTTCTATGTTGAACCAACAAACATAAGCTAAAGATCATAAAATCAGGAATCGACTTCAAATTTGAAATTCCGACAACGGTCAGACAATAAATGTAGCACCGAAAACCTCACAGACATTCGACAAAGCACCGAATAGCCTGAAGGACTGAAGGAATCAAGAATAGAAGCCATTCCAAAGTCCCGTTACACCGACTGAAGGTTGGGACAATCATATCCAAAGTATTCCAGACTCTTCTATAAAAGAACGAGACTGAAATACTTTGGAGGGGGTATCTGTAGGCGTATAAAACTGCTTATAGATCCCTTAGCACAGCTCGGCACAAACCGACGAACCATCGGGTGACGTATCTAAACACGAGCGTCAGTCCACAACACCGAAGCCAAGTGACACGCGACGACGGAACCCAAATACCTATAGGGGCTCGGCCAAAACCGAGCCACCTATGGGTGGCTCGGCCAAAACCGAGCCACCCATAGGTGGCTCGGTGGTCGAGCCACCTATAGGTGGCCGGCCCAGAGCCGAGCCACCTATAGGTGGCCGGCCAGATCTATGCCCGGGCACAGTTCAGAGTGCCTATAAATAGGGGGCTTGGTTCATTTGTTCAAAGGTTGGAACTTTTGGAGGCGAAGCTCTGCTGGATTCAAGACTCATATCTAAAAAAGATTGAAGCTTTAGGACTTCGAGGACTTGCTCACCCAGATCTGGTGCTCGGCGATCGTCAACGCCAAATAAGGCAAGAGTTCGAGAGGACCGGATCTCAGATCTACGCAGGCATACTCCGGATCACTACCTTGTTGGACAAACAATCTACGTCATTTCTAACGTTAACCATGTCCGGGTATTCATGACGTAACCAACTTCCATGAACTAGCGTTTAGTAAGGTAGGCCCTGCTTTTATCCTAATACAATCTGCACTTCAAACAATAGAAGTCGATCAAGGGATATGAAATTTGTGATCTTTTGGCAGCTAACCCTTCAATAGTTGCAGCCGAATTATATGATGATTTGACGGATGAAACCCACGAAGTCAAAACTACCTCTCATACAGAGATGTGGCAATTATACTTTGATGGTGCTTCTCGAGCAACCAATATGGAAAGTGCTCCAGGACATTCTAAAATTTCCTCAGGAGCTAGAGTTGTTTTAGTTTCCCTGGAGAAACATGTGATGCCTCGAGCATATTCACTCACCGAACCGTGTTCCAACAACGTAGTCGAATACAACACGCTATTCATTAGGCTCAGTTTTGCCAGAGAGCTAGGGGTCGAATATCTCGAAGCTTTTGGTGATTCTTAACTGATAGTCAACCAAATTCAAGGAGAGTACGAAGTTAGGAATCAAGACCTGATATCGTACCACAAGGTGGCTATCGAGATGGCAGATTCGTTCGAAGAATTCTTCATCAAATACATTCTGCATCTCAGAACGCGTATGTAGATGCACTGGCGGCATTAGCGGTATCTCTGGCACAACCTCCCAACACAGGATAATGAGTCACTATGAGAACTCAGCAACTCTTCGTACAAGACTGCACTTTGGACATCAAGGAGACGCATTCAACCAGAATTAAACTCGAGCCTCGAGATTGATGATTTTTTATTATCGACTATGTCGTGCATGGTATTTTTTTGAAAGACATAAAAGAAGGAGATTTGGTCCAATGAATAGTGCTGAGATTCTATTATAGAACGGTGACCCAAACGTTGTATCGTCGCATGTACAACGGTTTGTTACTCTGATGCCTTTCAACCAGAGAAGCAGAAGAGGCTCTCAAAAAAGCACACGACAGAACCTGTGGTGCACACCAACCTGACCCCAAACCCTGTGATCATCTCAAAATAATATGGTATTATTAACAAACCATGGTCAAGGATGCAGTTGACTACGCTCGATGGTGTCATGCAAATAGACGCAAATTATATGCACCAACCCCCAGAGCACTTGCACCCTCCGGTTACATCATGGCCATTCGAGACATGGGGAATGAACATTGTTCGTCCTATTTTTCCATCGTCAGCCAAAGGTGATCGCTTCATTTTGGCATTTACCGATTATTTCTCAAAGTGGACCGAAGTAGTTCCACTCAAAGAAGTGAAGACAAGCGATATCATCAAGTTCATCAAACACTGTATCATCTACCAATATAGAGTTCCAAGACGAATCATACATGACAACGGCCCTTAATTTGTTAGTAATGCATTTATCAAATTTTGTAGGAAGTTCAGGATTCAAGACATCTCGTCGACAGTTTACAATCCTACGGCGAACAGATTGGCCGAGGCATTCAATAAGATAATCATAAAGATTTTGTCAAAACTCATGAGGACCAACAAGCAAGATTAGGATGACAAACTCAGCGAAGCTCTTTAGGCCTATTGTACTACAGTCCACACACCTACCGGGCGAACTCCATACTCTCTAGTGTATGGATGCGAAGCTGTTCTTCCCTTGAAAATTCAAATTCTATCCCTTCGCATTGCTCTCACAACTGGGATGACAACGGAGGAACAATATCAAAAACATCTTGAGGAACTCGAGATGTTAGATGAAAAGCGCTTGGAAGCTCAGCGACAAATTGCGTTCTACCAAGCTAAGATTTCTCGGGCCTTCGACAAAAAAGTCCGACAATGAAGCTTCAAGGAAAGAGACTTGGTTCTCGCCACCCGACAACCAATGATACTCTACTCTAAGAAGAAAGGTAAATTCCAACCCAAATAGGAAGGACCGTTTGTGATAGTGACAGTCTACTCAAACGACGCATATCGATTAATCACCCAAGTCGGTGACAAGCTCATGATCTCGATAAATGGAAAGTTCTTGAAAAAGTACTATCTTTAGTATGCTCCTGATAACCCATTTAATGGGAAGTTCTTGGAGAATACTGTGTATGATATTCTTAAGGATAACCCGAGATCAGCAGATTATTCAAGATAATGACCATTTATCTAAATAATTCATCCTTAATCATAAATAAGAAGTGACTAAAAACATCCCATGGTGGCTATTCAATCATTTCCATGATGATTAAAACCCTCCCACTATGACTTTCTGAACAATCTTTCATTGAGATGAGGTTTAATGACCTCATTCGGTCAATCTTCCCTCACGAAATTCCCACGATGTAACTGTGGAGTTCTTGATGATTCAAGGTCCTCCACCACAAAGTCCCTCACTGATCAAATTAACTAACAGTGGGTCCATCAAAAATTCCTTCAATCAAGTCCACCCAGACTCCCACTGTGTTTGTGCACTTAACACTCCCAATGTTAAAGTCCCAACACGGTACTCAAAAGTTCAAGCTACCGATTCATGAAAATTAGCAAACCCCTTTTATGTTAAGTCCCTGTCACTTGACGTTAAAAACCCTCACCGAGTGATTAGTAAAAATCAACATTCCCACCGTTATCTGTATATTCACTCCCACTATTTCTTGGTCAAACCTTCCTATAGTTAGAACCAAAGCAAAAATCCCCTCTCGATTCCTTCAATGAATGAGAGGTCTACTATTAAATGGGAGTTCCCATTCGATAAACGAAAGGCCTTCGCCCAAGTTGAACGATCAAACCTAAAAAAGTTAGGATCGTCTCAATAGCCCCCACCTAGTCAAACCATCGAACGGTTAGGACCAAGACCGGAATTCATTTTCGATAAATGAAAGGCTTCCATTTTTTCCCTTAAGTCAAACCTATAAAAGTTAGAGCTGGAGTCAGAATTTTGTCTCGATAAACAAGAAATTTTATTTTCAGATCAGGTAACTAATCTTATAAAAGTTAGGGTTATCTGAATCTTTTCGATCATCGTAGTGGAGATCCCACTCTTAGTTTCACCTTCCAGATTCTCAAAGTGGATATTCCACTTTGAGTCTCTTTTGCAGTAGGAGATAGAATATAAAATTCGTCCTCTTTAGCATCGGGTTTGTCTTTACCCTAAAAGAAGGCCCGGAGATATAATATAAAATTCTTCCTCTCCGGTTTCGTGTTAGTCTTTGCCCTAATAAAAGACATAATCTTTTAACAACATCATAATCCATGTCTCACACGCATGGAAGACTTTATCTTGATCCCTGAATAGAGATAAGTCTATATCTAACATACGATGTCGGGTGGTCCGTTACCATAAAAATGACCAAGTCTACGTATTCAAAATCGTAGCAACAAAAATCCATGCCTTCTACACATGGAGAATTTTATTCTGAATCCTAAGTAGGGATAAGCCTACCCTAATATGCGTTGTCGGGTAGCATATTTTTGTAAAAAATAGAAAAGACTACGTATTCGATATCGTAGCACTAAGTCTAAGAGAGTTCATTCTTTTAGCACAACATTATATATGAAACGGACTTAGATAATTCACATGCTAGCCCGATTCAAAAGGTGACCGGTAAAGGCACATCAAACCCATTGATGGCTAAGGGTTTGTCAAAATCATATAAGTATTATGGTTAATTATTCCAAGCAGAATGACAAATCATAATAAAAGTAAAAGTACAATAAGCAAAGAAATGTCTTTCATTAATAAAATCGAGTTTGTAGATACAACAATTGTAATTATTCTACATGAAGCTTATGACTAAGAATTTGTTCTAATTTAGTCAACTCATCTACATAAGCTCGCTCAAGCTCACACTGCAATTCAACCTTGAAATATTCCTCGGTGGCGGATAATATTTTCGCGGCCTCTTCCTCCACCTTGGCTAGCTTCCATTCCGAAAGTTCCAACTTCCCAGATATCATAACCTGTGAATGCTCTAGATCGACCCTCGTTGTTTCTAAGATGACCAGAGCATCCTCCTTTGCCTTGAGCTCCTCCTTAAGACGCTCTATTTTGGCCTCGCTCAATGCAATAGAAAAATTAAGTGTATGCAGAGCTGTTCGTTTCTCAACAAGGGCGGCCTTCATTAGATCTATTCGATATTGTTGTGTTTGAATTTCAAGTCCAGCGGAAGCTTGAGTATCGCGTCATATTTATAGACGAGATTCTATCTGAGTGGCTATGTATGAAGGAGCACCGACATATTTGAGTTCCTGTAACTTTTGAAATTCGCGCTCCAGATGATCTAAGTCATCAGCTATAGCTTTGGCCAGCTCTTAAGATCCCGCATTCTCTATTGCATTTATCTTGATAGTCAGGGCCGGTATGAACCAATGGAAAGAAAACACCCTGAGGAAGAGCTTATCGATCATTACACCCATAAAGAAAAAGAGGGAACTGACTTCTATATAGAGTAGGGTTTGATCTGGATTATCGTCTGACAACAACGCCTTGATGAGATCATGAAGTTGAGACGAAAGCCCTACGAGGAAAAGAAGAGATAAATACTTTGAAACATAAAATGTCTCAAAGTTAGATAACAGCGTTGAACTTACCAATGCTAGTAGAGTTTTCCTTAGTTGAGTGCCCCACACTCGATTCCATTTGCGCATCTTCGTGAACTAGCAGAGCTAATATAGGTGTAACAGCCATGGAAGTACAAATTTCTTGAATTGGTCTCATGGTTTGTTCAGCAAGACTGGTCCCCGTAGTTATAATAGCCTCTACGATCACCAAGCTTGAAGGAATGTCGAGGTGAGGTTGGGGAAATGATGACTGAGCTTTGATGATGGTTCCTGCCAATAGCAAGAAACCAAGACCCTCATATTCATCAAACATCCCAACAATAGTAGTTGTACTAATCTCAACGACTGGTCCTACAATTAAATTCCCTTATGATTAAGAAAAAACCAATAAACAAATAATTACAATAGGGGAATAAGGCACATACCTACAGAGGAGCCAGCCTCGATCATCGTTTCAATGGCCTCACGATGGGTTTGTTCCGACAATGTGTCGTCAAACAACCTGTCATCAGATCCGGAAGGGCCTTCGATTTGTTCAGAGGGAGGTGCGTCCAACTCTCTGATTTTCTTCTAATGCTAGGTTTCTTCTTCACCAGGACTCTCAATTGGAACATCTATAGAAAAGTCTAAGTGTAAAGACACAAAGAAGAAAAGTTAGAAATTCACGACGAGTGGAAATTAAACTCACCTCCAGTAGCTACAACAGGTTTTGCGGCCCCAACATTAGTGCACACCCCTTGCAATTTTTCTAAAAGAGCAAGAAGCATAGAAACAATTAGCGGAGACACGAATTTTGAATCGCTCAATTTTCACAATCACCACCTGAAAGGTGTATTATCGGTTTTGGATGTACCAGGTCTAACACCGGAACCCTCGCCGGCTTCAACATTTATACCTGCTTCAGCATTCGTGGGTTCCTTAGCTATGGCTTTATAAACTTGTTGTGTGAAGTCTGATTCCTCAAAAGGGTCAAAATCGGGAGAAGGAGGATCAAACATAATTTCACCTTCGTCGTGGACTCCTGAGAAGTATAAAATTTTTTCTAAGTCTAAGATTTAACATTCAAGAGAATAGAAGACCATACAGAAATGAAGTATTACCTTCTTCACTAGTAGGCAAGCCGTTGGTTGGTCCCATCTCAAAAGTCGATGGATCACCCCGTTGCTTGTAAGCTAATTTCTTTCGCTTGACGAGACGAACCTCTTCGAGACCCACAAATTTCTCTTGTCTAGACTTAGACTGCAACTCCACCTCTGAATCAACTTGAGTTCTAGGTTGGGATCTCGTCCGACGTATAAAGCAGGACTCATCTTCTTCTTCTTTCTCCTCCTGAGAAGCTACACTTGGAATTTCAACTGACATCTTGTTAGCATAAGTGAATAAAACTTGCATCCTTAGCTTCTTTAGAACCGGAGAAGGCTTAGGCAAGTTAGATCGGCGAATTTGATCAGCTATCACTAACTCAAATAATTCTAAGAAGAAAGAATCTGATAAACATGTCTCATGTTCCTCTTCGCCACTGCTAGCCTCTGTGCCTTCATCACCTGCGGCACTCTCTTCTGAAGTTTCCTCATTAGTAGTAAAGGACTCCTCTTCTTCTTCTATTTTTTGCTTTCCTTTGTCGAAGGGACCAAAGGTTTCTTTACCCTTTTTTCCTTTGTTGCTGCATAGCCTCCCGAACCATCCTGTTAGCAATCCGGGACGCGGTTTCAGTTGCTAGCTCTGCAATCGGCCTTAACTTAACAGACTCGTTAGCTACTATTAACCATTTGAAACATAGGTATGTTAGCTCTAACTAGCATTCAACACCTGGTAGATTGAATCTACCACTGATATAGCCTATCACACTCCATAGCCACGCTCGAGCGTAATCAACTAGTCATCTGTGGGTTCTGAGCTGTCGGTTTGGGTTCCCACTGTAAAATTGATTATATCCTAACTGGCAGGCGAATCAGCAGGGCAGATATGGCTCAACATAACGATGGTTCCTCACCCTGAAGATCAAGTAGTCTTGCCTGATGTTTACTAACCATCGGAAGTAGCCAATATCGAGAGAAGTCCTATTAGTCCCCGGTTTCTCCTCGTCGACTAATGAGTTACCGTATCGACCAGAAAATTGTTGGAACCAGGGAGTGAATGTCCAACACCTATGGTTCTGTAGAATCTTCCTTATTTCCGAAAAGCTTCTTCCTTTACAACTACATTCTTCGAGTAATTGCAATAAAGAAATCGACAGATCCACTTCCTATGGCACTGACAACATGTTAGAACGATTGAGAACCAGCCACGCCATTTAGATATGTATAAGGAAGCTCCACTTTTGCCAAAGGAATCTTAGCTGATGGTGCATCCTCTTCCTGAGTAAAGGCAGCAACTACCCGACGAAGGCCGCGGTGAATGTCGGCGATCATTGCTGGAAGTAAGGATATACTCTTCCCATAGGCAAGCTGAATAGCAAGAAAAATCACCTCTATCGACAAAGCATCGGAGGATTGATATGGAACCACACATTTCTTTAACCAAAGTGCAAGGTAGCCAGCCAAAAAGGTCATCGAGTGGATTGGTTTCTATGTGAGCCATAAAAAGGTCCTGAACTTGGTAACTCTGGGAAATTTGCCTTTGGTGCTTGTAATGGTATAGGATCATGCGCCACTTCTTTCAATCAACTCATTAACCTCTTGAGGGTTTAGGGGCGTCAACTCACAAATAGCTTTGCCAGGCATATCCAGGTGCTTGAAAAAATAACCCGCGAATTGTTTCAGACTTATTAGTGATTTCTTCTTCGCTATCGGGTTAACTCCTGTTAGAGCTATCTGATAGTGGCAGGTAAGTTCCCATAATGTGTGGTATTGAGCAGGTTTGCGTTCCTTCAATTGATCCAACTCCTGATTGGGAGGAAAGTATTTTTGGTATGGCATGTTCCCTAAGGGTAAACCATAAACTTTATGCATTTCGTGGAGAGGTAATCCTAACTCCCCATGCTTGGTCAGGAAAGTGTTTGTTTCCAGGTTGTAGAGCTCTAATAATGCAAAGAAGTAATTGAAACTAACCAGAAATCCATACTTAGTAGCACCAATGGCTGCTTATAACCCACTAGCCTTTAGCTCCATGCTCCATCGATTGAGGACATAATCTGTCATCCTGGCCCACCAAACTTTATCTAAGGAATGAGGCCATCCAAAGCATCTGTGATCTAAAGCAGGTAGTTCTCACCCCAATCTTGTGAGGTGGTTCTTTACAGTATTGGTAACTGTAAATCGCTCACCCCAAGGCAGCTCATCCAATCCCAACACACAGGGATGTAATTCGGTGATATCATTCCTGTTGCTTGAGCTTGGGATTGGTTGATTGGTTATATAGCCGCAGTGAACATGAGTGTTCTTCTCCATCAGACGCCATGACATCTCTCGAGTCACTGCTTGTCTCCGTAATTTAGTCAATGAATGATGATGAGGAATCGCGGGGAGGTATATAGGACCACCATCTTCATTTAACCATTGTTCGTCCTTAAGAGAAACGGTGGCCAGATCTTTAATCGAATTACTAAAAAGAAAGTCCGTTTTCCTCAAAGGATCGATGGAACCGGGGTCCTCCACAAATGACACATCAGTGATTAATTGTCTCAAAATATGGTGATTCCCTCCCTTCACCAATTGAGAAAGCTCTGCAGGCGCATCTGGGGCAAACTGAGAAGTGGTCTCAACAAGCATTGGGTCATCAGCAATAGCATAACACTCACCACGGTGGCCATCCACCACGGAAGTAGGAAACGTGTCCGAAGGAAATTCGACTGAAACAAATATGCATATTTATTAAACACGATTACAAGAATATTTTAAGGCAATACAAGGCATTGAATTCATCTCACGAAATCGTGAAGTAGAGTCACTACCTTGTAATTGACAAGATGATTTCAACTGTATTATGCGCATGGAGGACAGTGTACATTATCGCACAAACAACGTGATAATATACCTCATCCTACGGAATGCGATACATTATGAAATCGCCCCTTATTGTCTAAAGACATGTCTTGACAAAGAAAAACGCATCTTTTAAGCGTCAACCCTCATAAAGGAGGATGTCAGCTCTTCCCAATTATCTCACCAAGGAGAACAAAGCGGGGATGCAAAATAAAAGGCGGTAAAAGGTTACCTGCGTAAGAATAGGGCTCTGGCTCAGGTGACTGAGTAGTTGAGCGACCCCTCGGGATGCGTGACCTCTTCAGCGACATAGCTAATCTGCAATGAAAGACAACGTTTCAATTATGTCGAGAATTGAGAAGCATGAATCTAATACAAAAAGGGAAATTGCCATATTTGACTAAAATTCTATAAAAATAGGATTTTCCAGTTAAACATCCAATTAAACCTACGTGATATGCCCAATTCAAGTTAAACAAAGGGAAAGCAAATACATGAAGCTAAGGCGATAAGTTAAGGACTCGGTTTGATTCACAATTGACTATTCGGCAAATCAAGCCAAACATTTCAGAGTTTCGGTTCAAGACACGCACATGGCTAAACAAGAGAGCTCGACGTGCATACAAATCCAATTCTCATACACAACCAAATATCCCAAAGGGGCAAGTCAAATTGAACATATGTTACAAGTCATGGGGAAATCAAACAATCAGCAAAGGCCTCAGTCCTTACCCAAAATTAAAAGCCAAGAACTCAATGGTGAATTTCAACCAAAACTTAGATAATAATCTAAGTTTTCAGCCGAGGATATTCAAAACCAAATACCCAAGTTTGGTTCAAGCCCCACACACAAACGAGCTTAACACAAATGTTCAACAACATACTGAAATTAGATCAAGAGCAAGAACTTAGACCATGGCAACATGCGAGTCAACAAGCTCAGTTTCTAGATCAAGTTCAAACAACTAAAGGCTCGGTCATCATTCAAGAGCCTAAGATCAAGTTTTGTGTTTTCCCCCAAATTAAAAAAGCTAGGGTTTTGGAAAATCAAGCATTAAAAAAAAAGAAATCAAAATGAATCCATAGGAGTGGACATTACCTGAATTCAAGGAAGATCAAAAAAAGATCAACGAAGTCTTTGACGATGAGAACCACGGTGTATCAAGAAGCTCGGATCTAAGCCAATGAAGAACCAAAACCCTAGAACTGGAGATGAAGGCCGAGATCAAATAGTTGACAGGATTTGAAGAGGAGGAAATTGAAGGACTCCTGTTGGGAAGGAATTCTTAATGGAGGAGAAGTCTGAGAGCTTGAAGAAAGAATAAGGAAGTTGAGATCGGGACTTTATAAGTCCCCAAAATGACGCCTCAAGACCGCCTTGTGCGGGTCACCTTAGGGTGACCCGCAATCATGCAGGTCACCTTAATGTGACCCGCAGTCATGCAGGTCACCTCAATGTGACCCACAGTGGTGCGGGTCACCTTAATGTGGCTCGCACTCTTGTGGGTCACCTCAATATGACCCGCACATGTGGTTGGTCTGGCGTTTGTTTTCATGGTATTTTCACCCGCTTTCGCTCATTTTCAATGTATCCAACACTCGTATTCATACTCTAATAGGTATATGAGTCTAAACTATTTCCTATCCTTAACAGGAAGTTTCTACAGAATATTACTCGGAATATTCTTAAGGATAACCCGGCAGCCTCCAACGGGCACATGAGGTTAAACTGATTTTCAAAACTCCTAGGAGTATACGAGTATAAACTGGTCCTCCATACTCTAACACATTAAGAGCCTAAACTATGTCGACTCCTATTGTCATATGACTATAAACTGTGTTAACGCTGATCAATGCACTGCGATGAAAGATCAATGTGTCGACAACTTTCGCCAAAAAGCTCAAGTCAAGCCCAAGCCTCCAGACAAGATGACGCCTCTTGTGTCAACACAAACAGCAGTCTTAGTCGACACGCCTTATGATGATCAGGTCAACATCGATCCAACGACACTAGCTAATTCAGAAATCAACATACCAGTTTAATTTCAAGACTTTATCAAACGGCCAAACGATAAACACAGCATCGAAAGAATTTTAGTTATTCAACAAAATACTGAATAGACTAAGAATGGAAGAAATCAATAACTAAAGCCAAATAATAGGTCCTTTTACACTGACGGAAGGTTAGGCCTAGCACATCCAAAATATTTTAGGCTCTTCTATAAAAGAAACGAGACTAAAACACTTTGGAGGGAGTATCTGTAGGCATCAAAAATTACCTATGGATTCCAATACGCAATTCGAGACAGAGAGAAGACGATGAATGTCATTATCCGAGTCAAGGAAGATTATTTTGCATCGACAAGTGCATGAAGCGAATTAACAAAGTGTATGAGTCAAAGGAATGACAAAATACGTAAAACAGCAGAACAAGACAAGTCCGGGTCACCCTAAGGTGACCCGCGCAAGTGCGGATCACCCCAAGGTGACCCGCGCAAGTGCGGGTCACCCTAAGGTGACCCGCACATGAGCAGGTCACCCTAAGGTGACCCACACATGGCCGCGTCACCTTAAGGTGACGCGCAAGCCAGCGGGTCACCTTAAGGTGACCCATACAGGGCCGCGCCACCTTAAGGTAACGCGCAAGCCAGCGGGTCACATTAACGTGACTCGTATCCGAAACCTCCAAGACGTGTTTTTAACTATTTTCTCAGGATTTGTTCATTCCGGAAGCCTCCCAACTATTTGGATATCATCATTAAACATGGTTATGCCGTTGCCAACTGAAGATATGACCAAATCATTTATTCTTATCCAAATATCATACATCTGAAGCCTTATAAATACAAGCCTAGGGGTTCATTTCACCAGATTTGAAATTTTAGGGTGAAGTGTTGTCTTTTTGAAGAGTGATCCACGAATTTCAAAGAGAGGGCTAACAGATCTTGGCAAATGTCAGCATAAAAAAGGATCAATTCGAAGGATCTGAAGCCTCGTTCACCCTTTCATTGAGATCAAGTTTGGACTTGATCTCGAGAAGAGTCATAATCTCACTTGGTTGAGATTATCACTTATGTTCTTGTTTTCTTTATGAAGCAACAAACTTCTAGACTTCAATCTACCGGATCTGATCCGTGACGGTCCACGGATAAACCCCGGTACAGGCAAAGATCCTACGTAAACAGAGACTAATAAATATGATCTGTGTGTTATTTAACAAAGTTGTAATCTTTTATTTTTTCATTGTGTTAGAAGATCTTATAAAAAGATCAACTTTTCTATTTTTTGAATTTGAAATCGATAAACGATTGTAACAGGTTCAATGACAATGAAAATAACTTTTGACCCAAACACTTTGGTGAGTCGGCTACAATTGGAGCTTTAGTCTCTTTGGAGACTTTGCGTATCTTGCGCATACCCTTGGGGCTAAGGGATCCGAAGGAGAGTAACTCCTCATACTTTGCTTGATCGAACTCTATAGCATGAGTTTCAACTGTTGTTCCAGCGAGCTTTGTGTCGGATTGTGCCACCATTTCCATATCCTGAAAAAGCTAATCCCCAGCAGAGTTGCTATCTTTTATTTGTTGTAAAAGAAATATGAGAAAATTAAGAATAAAATTTGTATTAATCCCCCTAACCAACTGTTCGCGTGGAAAACTGCTTTCTTATTCATTGAGATAATTGTCATCTTGGGTTACAAAAGATTCGGTCTTTTATAGATCCGGTTACAACTAAATCAAAGAAAAAAAAAGTAAAAATTACAACTTTCCTCTTGTGAACAAATCGCGAGCTCCTGTTTTGCGGTCGCTCGCTTTGGTGGGTTCTTTGCCTGCGCCGGGGTTAATCCGTGGACCACCGCGCGATCTAGATCCGGTCGGATCTACACGATTACACGGGTATTATTCCACGAAGGGAATAATAGCCGGGGAGGATTGATTCACCAAGGAAACAATCGTCCAAATCTCGGGATCTAAGACCAAGCTTAGATCCGGAGTATGATCACGTGTAGATCTCAGATCTGTTCTTCCTCTCTCTCGAACACCTGCCTTTTGTGACGTTGATGCTCGCCGAGATTCAGATCTGAATGTCCAAGTCTTCAAGTCTTCAAAACTCTAAGCTTGATCTTCAATCCGGCAGAGTTTCGGCTCTTGAAAGTTCCACCCCCCGAAAATGAACATCTCTAGGCCTATTTATAGGCTCTCAGGACAGTGGCTGCAAAAAGGGAATTGTCGGCCACCTCGGGCCACTGTCGGCCACCTCGGGGTGGCCGCGTTGATTCCTTAACACTTGGCTTGATTCCGAACGCGTATGGATGCATTCTGTCGCTTCTGTGCGATTCGTCGATCTCGTCGCCTCGTTGGTTCGTCGGTTTGTGCCGAGCTATGCTAAGGGACCTATAAGCAATTTTATATGCCTACAGATACCCCCTCCAAAGTATTTCAGTCTCGTTCTTTTATAGAAGAGTCTGGAATACTTTGGATATGATTGCCTCCCACCTTCAGTCGGTGTAATGAGACCTTGGAATGACTTCCGTTCTTGATTCCTTCAATTCTCCAGGCTTTTCGGTGTTTTGTCGAAAGTCTGTAAGAGTTCCGGTGCTGCATTTATTGTCTGACCGTTGTCGGAATTTTAAACTTGAAGTCGACTCCTGTTTTTCTAATCTCTAGCTGACCATCGATTGTTGGCGTCGAGTCTTTATCTGCAACGCATTGTCAGGCGTTGTGTTGTTGAGTTATCCTTAAGAATATTTATAAAACATTCTCCAGGAACTTCTCAACAAAATTTAGGGAAGAGTTTATACTCATATTCCTTATTGGAGTTATTTCTGTGCCCAAATGAGCTGAACCGGCTTAAAATGAGCCAAAAAAGGCAGTAAATCGGTTCAAAAAATCCTCCGACTCTTCCGAACAAATGGGAGAGGAGTGAGTGAATGATGGACTGAACCGTCGCTCGATTTGAAGCCCCCCCTTTGCCTCTTTTCTTGATTTCTCTTCCCTCGAGCGTCTGATCTCCTTAAAAACTTGATATTCGTCTTAGATCTAGTACTCCTTTTGATCCTTGACTGAAAAATCCTTCGAAACTTCCATTTTTGGAATTTCTCTCAGGCCCCTCGAGCGCGTGTTTCGAGCACTTTTCAAGATCTAATCTTTATTGGATCTTCGAGCTTCCCCTCAGGTATATCTCCATAATTTTAGCATTTTTTATGCTTAATTTAATTTATGAACTCGTGGGGTTGCGTGCGAGGGTTAGGATTACGATTTGTCACCTCGAGCTTGTCTTTCAGGGAGTAAAAATGTGATTTTTTTCTAGATCTGACCTCTTGATTTTCTTTATAGGTCACTATGTCGCGAGTTTCGAGAGGTCGTTCCCCTGCGGCATCGGCTTATGGCGTGCTTCCCTCATATGCTGGTGATCTACTTTTTTAGCATATTCGCAAATTTACAAATTAGTCCTCTTTTTTCTGGATATTTGCAAATTGGTCCCTTTTATCCCCTGTTGTTCTCCTTGGTGAGGCAACCGGGAAAAGCCTTGATTCTCCTTGGTGAGGATCGACGCTTTAATGGAAATTTTGCAAATTAACCCTCTTTCTTCTGAACATTTGCAAATTAGTCCTTTTTTAGCCCCACGTTGTTCTCCTTGGTGAGGCAATCGGGAAGAGCCTTGATTCTCCTTGGTGAGGATCGACGCTTTAAAGATGGGTTTTGCTTGGTCAAAACCACATCTCATAATAAAGGGGGCGTTTTGACGCTGCATCGTGCCTTATAAGGCAGGGATATATTGTCGATATACCCTATCTTATAAATGCACAATGTGGCCAAATCGTCTCGCCCTTTATAAGGTAATGACTCTATCTTACCAATTTGTAAGATGAGTTCAATTTCCTTTTATATCTGAAACTAACAAACACTTAATTGCTTGTTTTCAGTGGAGTATCCTTCCGGAGCCTTTTCATCGCATGCGGTGAATGGACGTCGTGACGAATACTATTTGACGTCTGATGACTTCTCACCCATTCCGCTTACTTCTCAGTTTGTTACGGGCACGTCGACAGAGGTTGCCCAGGTGGTGACGGAAGGTGGACATCAAGCCCTTCGCCAGCTGATTACAGATGCGCCCCTCGTTAAGGATGCTAGTTCTGTTCAGTCTCTCAGGAAGACTGACTTCTTGTTTGGTGACTCCGTCAGAGATCCTGATGCGGCGTTCATTGAAGCTGAGCAGTGGCTTTATAAGACTGGCAGTCGTTTTATGTATTTACTGAAGATCCCTCGACACCGTTCTTTGACTGAGCTCCGACGTCAGGCTGTGAAGCGGGAGATGTCGTGGCGTTTGACAGAGGAGCATGAGAGCGTCCACTGCGGATATATTACTCATCAGGCAGTTCCTGGTTCGAGCAGGGATCACATTGTTGGACTGCGTCCTGGAGTACTGGGACTAGATACTCCGCCTCGTAACGAGTTCCTCACCTCTGCTTCTACCTTGAGGAATCGTCTTGCTAACTTAGGACGGGAGATGCCCGCACCGCGCCACAGATTCTATGGTTGGGTCCATTCTTTGGACAGGTTTTGGTGGGCTCGTATGACGAAGTACGTCTTGAGCCGATGGAGCGAGGAGTTACATGCTTGCGGTCTTTATGCAGCCTTTCGGGCCACTATGCATGGTTTGCCTACAAGCGCGAGGCATTTCTTTGCCCTATGCGAGCTTTATAATCCAGATTCCAACACTTTTCTGACCAGGCACGGAGAGTTGGGCTTGGCTCTTCATGAGATGCACAAGATTTCTGGCTTGCCCATGGGACAGATGCTATACCAGGAGTACTTTCCTTCCAACCATGAGTTGAGTCAGCTGAAGGATCGCATTCCCGACCTCTACGAGACTTTATGGGACCTCACTTGTCATTATCACATTTCTTTGGCACAGTCTAAGCCCCTAGCGAAGAGAACCAAAGCAAATGTGAGCCTGAAGCAGTTCGCATCATATTTGTTCAGGAATCTGGAGAGCCATTCTGGTGAAGCTATTCGTGAACTGGCACCGCTGACTCCTTCAGAGGTTAATGAGCTGTTGAAGAAGACTGACGCCCGCTCCTATACCAATAGCAGTCCTGAGAGCGGCTTTCCTGCAGGGACCAAGTTCAGATCATTTTTATTCCATGCGACTGCGCCGATTCGTCCGATGACCCTCCTTGCCGGTTATCTCGCCATCTGGTTGAAGAAATGTGTGGTCCCGTATCAGTCTGGTGACGCTCTGCCACTGGAAGTGCTCTATCCTGCAGTTCAGCTTGCCTACAAGAAGGAACTTTCGCTTCTTCCGGTGATGGTGGCTAACATTCATCGAGGGCTTCGACAGATTTCTGGTGCTTTTACACGGAGAGATATTGACAAACCGACTCAGATTCCTACCATTAAGGTGGAGCTTCCGTATATTTATTTGATGGCTTGGTTCGTCCTTCATCGTTCTGATATGATGTCCGTACCGAATGCCATAGACCAGTCTGTTCCTTTTCTACAGCTGCTTGAGAATGGCGAGTGGGAGGGCCGAGGATTCCCTGATATCAGGAGTCAGCTACGAGTCCACAAATGCTGGGCATTCTCCACTTGCTTTCCACAGTTCTCCAGTCGGTACGGCGAGTGTTTGATTGATGAGGAGAAGCCGAGGGAGTATAGGACTTATTTGGATATGGGCTGCTTTAATTGGCTAGTGAACATTAGGCCGGGTTACCTGACTTTCCGGGTGGGGAATCAGTGTTTTATAGAGCCGTATCTCCCTTGCCGATTCGCCCGCCAGTTCGGTTATGATCAGCTTTATGTTGGGAACCCGCGCCAGCAGCTTCGGGCTCATGGAGGTCTGGTGGACGGTCTTCGTGCATGGTTGTGGACCGTGACTGGCTGCACTGGTGCTAGGTTCAGTCTCCCAGGTACTGAGCGGCAGTTGAACCTCACTTTCTTGAGCTGCAAGTGGTTGCTAGCAGCTAATAAGACTGTCCCTGTGAAGCCTATCGAAGAGTTGATTGATTCTCATGTGATCCGAGACGGTGCTCGGTCACAGAGGGCTCAGGGCAAGACCCGCCGACTTGATGCAGAAGGTCACAGGGCCTTTAGTTCTGCTGGAGAGGCCTCAGGCGGAGACCCTGAAGACTACGAGGCAGATTTGGAGCAAGGTTAGTCACCTATCTTTCTTTTTCTCTGTATTTCCAAATTGTTATTCCTGACCACTATTCGATATTTCAGGGACAGCGACCAATAGTGACGACGAATTCCGTCCTTTTACC
>NC_033800.1:115812909-115830905 GCF_001876935.1 Asparagus officinalis
TCCTTGTTTGGATTATTTCGCTCGACGTACCTATGCCCGTGTTGAAACTTCATAAGTACTAAGACCCATTGTTTATTGTTAGGGTAATTGTTTATATATATATATATATATATATACTTTGTGATAACTGTATTTTTCTTATACAATGAGCCCTCTCCCTTGGGGTTGGTTGTGATGTTGCTTGCTAGCGCTTTGACGCTCGTTATCCCTCCCCCTTTCAGGTCACGAGCCAGGAGCCCGGAGAGTCGCAGGTTGATGACGACACACTTTAGTGTTCGACTGTCTATTCTAGCTATGTTTTATTATGGAGCTCCACTATAGACTTTGTTTAGACGGTTGAGGACTTTATTCCTAGATGTTGTAAAGGCTGTGTGCCTTATTTCCTTTACTCAGACTTGTTGTATTTGGGATGTAAGGACTACCCGGGGGCGTGGCACTATGTTTTCAATATCAAAGTTGAGGCCGTGCTCAAACAGTGGCGACATGAGCTGAAGATATCAACATATGATAAATATACCCAAGATTAGCAGAGATTTTTAAATCTCGATGAGAGGGTGGATCTCGATCATTTCACGGCTCTTCTTTTTTATTGGGATACCGAGTCCGCACAGGTACGAGTACATTATCAGGTTGCGTACATGAGCATATTGTAAATGCAATTTATTTTTAACACGCGTAATTTTTGTAGGATAAATCTAAGAAGGGCTCGACGAACCGACATAGCAAGCGGAAGCTTGACCACCACTTGGGATCGACGTCCTTTGCCAATCTTGAGTATAGTTATTGTCGAGACACGGTATAATATTTACGTTGTTGTATTCACATGCTACAACCTTCAATATGACCAAACTTTTTGACATTTACTATTATATTTTGTAGGGGAAGCTCATAATGCCGATCAATTTGAAGGCAAAGTTAGCTTACGACACCTTTCACTCAACATATAAAAATGAAGACAAGATTAAAGAAAACATGGTTTTGGTGGTAATTATTTTTCAATAAATCATTAAATAATAACTATTACGTTGTTGTACATTTCATTAATTAGGAGTTTAAACTTTTGTAACTTGAAATCATTATTTGCCAATTCAATATATATCTATTTTCTGTATGTGATTTAGGATAATATTGCTGCCGCGTCGAAGGATGCAGCACTACGTGCTACCCAAGAAGCTGCTGATGACCCTCATGTCTTGTCTAGAGAGGAAAATAATGTCATTGCAATGAATGTGATGGGGTATAATAACCGGGGTAGATACCCATTGATGGGGGTTGGAGCTCAGCGGGGTACCTCCAGAAAATCCTCCACGGCATCCTCGACAACCTCGACTGCGACAACATCATCAAACAGAACCCTTGCATCTTCTACAATTATGCGCGTCAACCGTTATCTGCGCGGTAAGATCGAGCGTACATTACTCATGCAGATGATGACAGCTATGTGTTCAGATTTGCCTCCATCCCCTACTAGCGACGATGTTTTTACACACATCGTTTTATGCTTGTCCGGGAAGATTTCAGCTGAATTATTTGAAGAAGTTTTGGACCAATTAGATTTAGACGTTGGCACACAGGTAAATTAATAATATGTCTTATTTTGTTGAATTTCATTCTCTAAATGTAAATCTATTTATTTTCAGGCTGGACTTGCTGGAGGAAGCAGTAGTGGCGTGCAGAGGAGGGAACTTGACGATGCTGAGGACTCTTGATTTTATGAGGTAAGTTAGTTAATTGTATGTGTGTATGTGTCTTGTGCGCTCCATTATTTTATGCGCTTAACACACAAAAGTTTCTTCATAATAACTCTATATATACTTGACTGTATGTGTGTATGTGTCTTGTGCATGATTGAAAATAACAAGGAAATTATTGCTATAAGTCTTCTCATGTGTGTATGTGTCTTGTGCATGTGTATGTGTCTTGTGTATATTGATACTTGACTGTATGCATGGGGTGTTAAAAGAACATAAGAGAGGACTCGGAGATTTTAGTTGGTTGTCCAACACTGGCATGATGAGCGTTGATCCGGAACCTTGGGCACTGTAACCAACCCTCTCATAAGATCCAACAGCATCATATGTGAACACACAACCCTTCCCTGAAGATGATAAGGTGGATAAGCATTGAGAGTTTGATGAAGTCAAAAAACATAAGTTTGAAACCGACTCAACCTTCATTGTCAAGGCCCCCCAGAACATTGAAAGCGTAGTATGGGAAGAAACGCTTGTAGTAAAGGGTATTTGAGAGCAGCTGAGCCTTTGCAGAGCAACTCATTTGTTTACTGTGCTGATGTTGATATGTCTGGATGAAAGAAGAATATGAGTAATGTAAGCATCTGATCTTATATAAGGAAAAATAAATCACTATAGCTATGCAAGAGTAAAAGCAGATTTCGGTATACAAGAAAGAGTCTAATAGTTTAGATCAAATTAGGACTAATATTGGGCATGTTCTCAGTCTAATAAAGTGTATGCTTGTGGAGGATTTGTTTGCTGAAGTACTTTTAGGAATTTACCTTTTTTTTAATATCCTGACGCTTTAACATTATTTGTGAATCTATGAAAAACATGATTCGGTCAGGCTAGATCAACTGCCTACTAGGCTAATTTGCACAACTGTATTTGTGAATCCTGCTTATATTCTGCAAATTTGGCCTCATGTTTAGTTATTACTCATGTTTAGTTATTACTAAGCATACTTCTAAATTTAGGAATATATCATATTCTTAAAAATTAATGCCACCTTCTTTTTTATCTTGCAGGTGCATGTGTTTCTTGGCCGTTGGCTCCCACTGTGGTCGCCAGCTTGTTTTCGTCGAAAATTGTTGTATTCATTATGGTATTCATTACAACTTTAGTCGTTACAATGAAAACAAAAAGATTGTCTTTTTATAAGACTTTTACACAATGAAAACAAAAAGTTACAACTCTCGTCAAAACAAACGCAGAGATTGTTTATCGGTCTTCTGCTTGCGTGGGATCTTTGCCTGTGCCGGGGTTTATCCGTGGACGACCTTAGAACTCTCCTTCTTTATGCCGAAGAACTCGCCAAGATCTGTCAACCCTCGCTGAAATTCGTGCTCCTTTGACTCCACAATCCGGCAGCACCTCCTCGTCTTGATAATCAATCGCCCTTGCTGAAAGGAGGCCCTATGCTTGTATTTATAGGGCTTCGGAAGCTGAAATTCGTGCTCCTTTGACTCCACAATCCGGCAGCACCTCCTCGTCTTGATAATCAATCGCCCTTCCTGAAAGGAGGCCCTATGCTTGTATTTATAGGGCTTCGGAAGCGGTTATTTGGATAAGAACAAGTGATTTGGCCTTATCTTTAGTCAATAACAGCCTAACCTCGTTTGTAGATGATATCAAGTTAGTTTGGATGCTCAGGAACCAACAAATCTCGAGAAAAAACCATCAAAAACCGAACCGGGTCAAAACAGCGCGCGCAGGACAAGTCTGGGCTTTGTCCGACCCGCGCCGCCGCGGGTCGGACTTGGACGACCCGCGTGGGCGCGGGTCGGTTTGGTCCGTCTCGCGCGGCGCGCTGAGTTTCGCTGATTTCTTGTGTTTTTACGACTTTTCCGATCTTCCGGGACTTGTAGTTTCTCCCGTTTTGTTTACTCATCCGTCGTGTTGACTTTTATGCTCCACACGAGTTGATTAATGTACGTTGATTAACGCCATCGTGAACTGACTGACGCGCGCACTGATTGACATGCACGAGCTGAATGATGCGTGCGTGTTAACTGACTGTTGGGTGCGTTTGTACGCTTTGAGTTGATTAACGCATGCAGTCCACTTGGTGTTTTCCATTGCGGTGGTTCGTTGTCGTGTCATCAACAGTTTGCCGATTCGCTTCATGCGCTTGTCGGCGTTGGATAATCCTCTTTGATTCGGATAACGACGTTCATCACCTTCTCTTTGTCTTGAGCTGTGTGCGGGCACCCATAGGTATTTTTTAGACGCCTACATTTCTTTGAGCTTCTCTAGAGAAAATGGACTTGGATATCAGTTTGTAAACCGTCGTTGTATTTTTAAATCACAACTTTCTTTGTGTTGAGCCCAAAACAAACAGTGAGTTGATTGAGTTGTGCGGCAAATTTATATGTATACGTGTGGCAAATATATAAGTTGACAGAGAGATACTTAAAGAGAGAGATGATATGTATGAAAAAACATGTGTTACTTTGTTGTGTGATTTATTTAAGTTGTTTTGTGGATAGTTATCATGTTGGTGTGGTTAGTATATATGTGATTTTTATTTGAGATTTGTAAGCTGGATTTACAGGGTTATTTGAGTGGATTTACAGATTTGTAAGCTGGATTTACAGATTTGTAAGCTGGAAACTGCACATTAATGGGGAAAGAAAGTATCCCAGATGGATTTTTTACATTCAAGACGAAATATTTTGTCTGGGTTGTAAAATCGTCTGGGTTACTGCATACAGCCCAGACGGAATAAACCATCTGGGATGATTATCCCAGACGGTTTATTCCGTCTGGGATAATTATCGCAGACGGAAAAGTTTTCCGTCTGAGATAAGTATCCCAGACAGAATTTTCCGTCTGGGATATATCCGTCCGGGATACATCCCAGACGGTATTTTTCGTTTAGGATGTAGAATATCTCAGACGAAAAATTTCCGTCTGGGATAGTTATACTAGACGAAAAAAATCCGTCTGGAATGTATTACAGACGATTTTTTTCGTCTACTAAAATCCGTCTAGAATACATTCCAGACGGAATTTCCGTCTAGAATTATATATTCTAGACGGAAACTAATTAGACCCGTATTCCAGACGTAATTCCGTCTGGAATACTTTTTCTGGACTGAAATCTAGTTATTCCAGACGGAATTTTTCGTCTGGAATGCGTCGTTTTGTACCAGTGTGACTAGATCACATTCTGCAAATAAGCAAAATAGTGTGTAGTCCTCCATCATTTCAACAGGTTCTGTATCATCGTACAGATCTCTTATTCTTCTCTTCCTCCTTATTGCTCCCCTGAAGAGCTTCCTTCACTTGAGCTGGATAGTGATGATGTTGGCATTGATGCTAAAGTTGATGGAGCTGGACTATTTGGTGGACTTTGTTCTGGTCTTCCAACCTCTTGCAAGTCATCATCATTATCTTCAAAGAACATACCTTTAATATTTTTGTCTTCATCGGTCCATTTCCAATAATCTTCTTCATCGAACTCCACGTCTCTTGAAATGATCATCTTCTTTGTAGCTAGATTGTAGAGCTTGTATGTTTTTGTCCTCCTCTCATACCTAACAAATATGCACTTTTTTCTACTCGATCGTCCAGCTTCTTTCTTTTCTGCTTCGGGATGTGTGCATATGCGATGCACCCAAACACCTTCAGGTGGTTGACACTTGGCTTGATGCTACTTCAGATTTCTAGTGGTGTCTTGAACTTGATGCTCTTTGTTGGACAACGATTGAGGAGGTAAACAACACAATCTACGGCTTCGGCCCAGTAAGTTTTCAATAGGTACTTGCTTTTCAACATGCTTCTTGCCATGTTTAGAATGGTACGATTCTTCCGCTCTGCTATGCCATTCTGTTGTGCTGTGTAGGCGGGCTATGAGCCGATGGATTATCTCGTGCTGCTTGTTGAAGTTGTCGAATAACTTTGATGTGTACTCTCTGCCTCGATCTGATCGCACACCTTGATGCGATAGCCGCTTTGCTTCTCCACCGTCTCCTTGAATTCTTTGAATTTCTCCAAGGCTTCGGATTTCTCATTCAAGAAGTAAATCCAGGTTTTTCTACTATAATCATCAATAAATGTGAGAAAGTACCTATTTCCTCCAAGAGAGACGACTTCAAATGGTCCTGCAATATCTATGTGGACCAATTATAGCAGCTCTGTTGCTCTTCTTGACTTTCCTACTTCAAAACTTCTTCTGTACTATTTGCCTCTCATACAACCTTCGCATAGCTACTTCGGATGGTTTATTTGCGGCAATCCTTTCACTATTTTCTCCTTCCATAGAAGATTCAGGCCACTGAATGCGAGATGCCCAAATCGTAGATGCCAGAGCCAAGTCTCATCTTTTATGATTGTCTTCAAGTACTTAACAGAGTCAGCATGAATATTTAAGGTAAACAATTTATTTCTAGACATGTTCACCTTTGCAATAACTTTATTTTTGTTCTTAATAGTGAGGGGCAAGGTCTTTTAGATGTATATCATAGCCTCTTTCAAGGAGCTGGCCTGGACACAAAATATTATTTCGTAATTCTGGAATATAGTAGATGTCAGAGATGTACCTGTTCTCACCCGTCTTTGTCTGGATCATTATCTTGCCCTTGCCCTTTACTGGAATCTTTGACTGATCTCCAAAAGTGACATCTCCTTGCACCGTCTCATTCAGCTTGGTAAAGAACTCCTTGATGCTGCACATGTGGTTACTGGCATCTAAATCGAGATACCAGATATCTTGATTCCTTCTTTCACTCTCCTGATATGTCACCAAGACTGTTGAAGTGTCTGACTGCTCCCTTTCTACCAAGTTACTTCTTTCTGTCGCTTGATTTGATTTCTCCCAACATTCGTAGCTGAGATGGCTGTATCTCTTGCATTTGTAACACTGTGGCTGAGATCTGTCCTCCTGGTAATTTCTTCCTCGTCCTCGTCCTCGTGTGCCACAACCTCATCCTCAATCAAACGATCAAACACGATCTCCATTTGAATCTTGATTTTCATGGCCTCCTTGGTGCTGTCTCCTACGACCTTGCTGGAAGTTTGAGCCACCTCGAAAAGAGCCTCTGCCTCTGTAGCCTCCACGTCCTCTTCGACTATCTTCTTTGATAGTCATCTTACTCTACAAGGCTTGCTCTAGATTCTCCGCTTAATTTGAACTGATGTTTATATCTTGTTCATAAGCTTGCAGAGAACCTTGCAGCTCATCAATATAAACTTCGGAAAGATCTTTAGACTCTTATATTGTCGGAATAATACATTTGAATTTAGATTCTAAAGTCCTAAGTTTCTTCTCCATAATTCTTACATTATTAATTACTTCTTCATTTCTCTTCATTTGATTAGTTATTGTCTGAACTCCACTAAAATAGTCTGATATTGATTTTGTAGCTTTTATCTTTAAAATTTCAAATTCAACTCTTAATGCTTGGAGGTGTACCTTTTTGGCTCTTTCCGCACCTTGATAGGATTTTTATAAAATCTCTCAAGCTTCTTTAGAGGACAGGATGGTGGAAATCTTCTCAAACGCTGATTCATCTATGCCTTGGAATATTAAGAACAAAGCCTTTTTGTCTCTTTTTCTGACCTTATTCAGCTCACTCTTTTGTGTGGCGGTGAGAGTTGCTTCTATTGCAGGTGACTTTGGTTCAGTGTAGCCATTCTCCACGAGCTCCCACAAGTCTTGCGAGCCGAGCAAGACTTCCATCCGGATACTCCAATTGTCGTAATTAGTCTTCATCAGCTTCAAAATCTGTGGCTGGATCATGTTCGACATCTCGTACACGAGCACCTTCGATTGGCCCGGTTAGATTGAACGAGGCTCTGATACCACTTTGATGGAATTTGTAGAATACAACCCCTCTACACAAAGAAAACTTTTATTGATAGAACACTAGAGGGTACAACACTTGCTCTTACAAGAACACCTCACTTTCACACAACTCTTTTATTTTTGGTGGACATCACACAATCCTACACTACACACTCAAACTCTCAAGCTCACTTCTTGCTTGCTTGCTTGCCCAAATGAAAGCTCAAGACCCCTATTCATAGTTGTTTAAGAGGACTAAGAAGTGTGTGGAAGAGTCAATCATAGCCATACATTACTAAGCAGTTTCTAGAAGAATAAATACTAGCCTTATACTTGTATCTTCCTAGAAACTTCTTTGTAGATATTTTGTATGATGTTGTTAGAAAGGAGTTCTAGAAAGTTATTCTAGAACAATCTAAGTTGGTGAGGAATTCTAACGTGTTGTTGTGCTGAACCATCTCCGTTTTAGTTTTGCAGGGAAATTAAAGTGGCATGTATTTCTCCAAATATGGTATATCATCCCAAAACCAGTGTTGCCCTAAGATTGGAGTTCATGATCCCGTTCCTCCATGTTTCTAGTTGAATCATTAAAATGGTTTGATTATTAAAGGGCTGTAAGATCTTTCTGGAGCGCTTAATTGATACATGATTTGTAATCTGATAAGTACTCAAGTTGGTATGAATTGAGGGTTAGGGCTACTAGCGAGGAGCAAGGATTACAGTTGTATGAGAGAGAAATGTTTGTGTAGACGACTAGTTTATGGTTAGATTGGGGTGTTGTCTTGTATCGTCTTATTGGATTAGAGTTTGTAAACCAGGAAACTCTCATATAGTGTGGAAGCCCCCTTGTCGAGGAGGAAGAGTATAGTAGGATTTATCAGAACCACTATAAAAACCCTTGTGATTATGATTGAGGTTGATTATTGCTTATTTCATAATCACTAGTACAAAACGGGTCTGTCCAAACGGTTATTGGAACTGTTTGGACAAGTCAAAATAGCCCAAACGGTTAACACCGTTTGGGCTAATATATCCCAAACAGCTAAAACCGTTTGGGTGATTGAAAAGTTCCAAACAGAGCTCCCAAACGGGTTAAACAGTTTGGGACATTTTAGCCCAAACGGGTTCAACCGTTTGGAAGCTATGTTAGGATTTTTAAAAAATAATTTTGCAACTGACCCGCTTGTTCTCCCAAAAAATTTTATGAGTGGCGCCCAAATTTTTCTCCCAGCAGCCAGTGGTGCCAATTTTTCATCCCCAAATTAATATCTTACCACACCCTCTTAAATCCGCCTCCACCTCCCTCATCTACCGCTCATATTCGCCTCCGCCTCATCACCTACGCCTCATCTTTGCCGGCGCTAGCTCTCGATCCTCCGCCGCCTCCATCTATTCCACGACGCTGGTCTTCCTAAAATTTTCATGAGTGGCGAAACCCTAGCTCTTAGGGTTTCCAAGAAACCCAATCATCGAAACGATCCAATCGAGTTAGGGTTTCGAAGTTGGGATCAAGGAATTAGCAGGCGGAGAGCAGCGGAGGATTCTTCTCCGTGATCAAGAGCTGGGGCTCTGTGATGCAGAAATCGATCAGCGGGTGAGTTCGATTTTGAGTTCTAGGGTTTCGAATTCCGACTATTGGAATTGATTTGATTAGCTAAAGGGTAGAGCTTTTCACGTCCTAGGGCATCGTTATCCATTTGGTTGGTGCATTTCAGGTAATTCTCATGTTTAATCTGTCATATTGAACAATTTGAGGTCTTGCAATATGTCAATGACTATAGTCTACCAACCGCCTCATCACCTACGCCTCATCTTTGCCGGCGCTAGCTCTCGATCCTCCGCCGCCTCCATCTATTCCACGACGCTGGTCTTCCTAAAATTTTCATGAGTGGCGAAACCCTAGCTCTTAGGGTTTCCAAGAAACCCAATCATCGAAACGATCCAATCGAGTTAGGGTTTCGAAGTTGGGATCAAGGAATTAGCAGGCGGAGAGCAGCGGAGGATTCTTCTCCGTGATCAAGAGCTGGGGCTCTGTGATGCAGAAATCGATCAGCGGGTGAGTTCGATTTTGAGTTCTAGGGTTTCGAATTCCGACTATTGGAATTGATTTGATTAGCTAAAGGGTAGAGCTTTTCACGTCCTAGGGCATCGTTATCCATTTGGTTGGTGCATTTCAGGTAATTCTCATGTTTAATCTGTCATATTGAACAATTTGAGGTCTTGCAATATGTCAATGACTATAGTCTACCAATTTATTCAACACTAAAACCACCAGAGTGTGGCAGATTGCATTTGGGCCTGTCTTCAAGTGTAATAGCACAGTTTGAAGAGCGTTGATGATGGTGAATCCTGCAAAAGAGAAGAATCAGTGGATGGCTGACATTGATAAGTTTGCTGTGGAGGTTCCTAGAGTTGCTGCAATTTGAAACATCTGATACTGGTTATTGTTTGGAGTTATGGAATTTGTTTCAAATATTAGTTATGTTAGTTTTAACAATGTTGTGGGAACAAAGCAGGCATTATCTTCCCTAGTGAGCTTTTTAGATGCAAGGGAGAAATTAGGTAGGTTAATGAGCATTTGGTCAGAGAGGTTGTAGCAGAATCAACGGTGGCTGCATTGTAATACCCGTGGTCTTGTATTTGAGTTATTCTCAACAGAGAAATCTTGAGTAATCATTGCATATGTATATGTTTTGTCTCTAATATTATGTATTGAGTAATCATTGTGTATGCATATATAATATTGGATATTTAGCAACGTTTGAGACATTTTTGTGTATGTATATGTTTTCGATTTCATTGTGAGCTATTGAGAAATTATTATGTGAGATGTGTATATTAAATGTAAGCAGGTAGATAAATAAAACAGACAAAATTAAAAAATGTTAAAAATCAACGGGCCAAACGGTTTAAACTGTTTGGACAGATTTTTGTCCAAACGGTTGGAATTGTTTGGACAGATTTTGCCCAAACGGGTGGAACCGTTTGGACAAAAATCTGTCCAAACGGTTCAACCCGTTTGGACAGTTTTTACATCCCAAACGGTTACAACCGTTTGGGACTTTGTCCAAACGGTTATAACCGTTTGGAACTTTGTCCAAACGGTTACAACCTTTTGGGCGACCGTTGGGGAAAACTCATCCGCAACGGCTTTAGCTCAAACGAGTTTTTTTTCCCGCCCAAACGGTTGTAACTATTTGGGACTGTATTTGCCCAAACGGTTCTAACCGTTTGGACAGACCTGTTTTGTACTAGTGAATATTTGTTTATATATTTAAATTAACGAAATAACCGTGCAACCCTACCTCTAGCCTTACATGTAGATCCCAACAGTAATGTCGAGGTTGTCTTTCAAGAATCCACCAGCTTGGCTACCTGAATTAGGCTAATAATCTATAAGCCCGCACAAATCTTTATCAGCTTATACATTCAGATATAGTACCAGGATATCAATAATCTATTATTATTAGACCAATATATATCATATAATACTAGCATATGAAAAATCTTTTTCTAGCCTACCCATATCTATAGCTAGATTCAAGCCTAACGTGATCTCATGGAAAGAGAAAAGCTTACAGTATCCTCTGACAAAATCATAACATAGAGAAAGGGAACATGATATATATGTTTCATTTATTAGTTTTACACTAATGCCATCAATTATTTAGTATCATCGCAAACAATATTAGATGTGACTGAATAATTCTATTAGCGGGATCAAAATAGCGAAGGAGAACCAATGTCATCTTCCCATATATCAACTGCCAAATTGTCTTTTAAAGTTACTAATTTTCTGAATTGTTTTATTGTTCCAGTGCAGAACAAAAAATATGGCAAGGGAAAAATTGGGTGCCTAATTTTATGGGATCGGGATTTTGTCCAATCGGATGGTAATTAAAGAGGATCCAATTATTCTACTATTTACTTTCTATTCCAAATTCAAGCGTTCAGATGAAGCCACATTGAATTTCTACTATCACCATAGCGGTTTTCACAATAGCGCTTTTAATGAAAATATAGCTTTTCAAGATAATATTGAAAATCCTACATGGCTTCACCTTAGCCTTTGACATTAGAATAGAGGGTAAAAATGGGGATAGTTAGATATTTTTTAGTTACCACCTAATTAAAGAGGATTTGAATCCATCTTGAATGTATGCATCTTTGTCGAAAACGCAAACCCGCATGATATCATGATGTATAATTTTAGTCAAACTGTTTAGCTTGAGGAGCCAGTTACACATAAACAAGCTCCTGTCTCTTGTTTCAGGATATATCAGAAAAGGTTCTTTATGTACACGCCTTGAATCATAAGTCGCAACATTACTCTCCAAATCTCAATATTTGCGGAACAAATTTCCAAGCAATTAGTTTTGACGAGGATTATCCCCTAGGTTAAAAAAAATCAACTTTTATAGGCTATTATGTAATTGCAATTCAACAATATAGAGAAATTTTACTCGCCATTTGTTGATTTGGGGGAGATTTTTTAAAGCTAATGATTTTTGGTAGTTTCTAACATACTAAGGTTTCCCGGGTATTTTTGCAAATGCTTGCAAATACTCGTGATTTATGGAGTATGTACATAAAAAAAATCCTGAATGTAAACTTAAAGAAAAGAGTACAATTGAAAGTTCAAGTTCAAGTTCAAGTTATTTTTTAAGGCCATATTCCCCCAATCCTGAAAGTAGTTAACCACGAGGACTAATTTGGAGCAAGTTACAGGAGCTGAAGACTAATTAGCAATTTCAATTATTTGAAAGACTCGGTTACAAAATATAAAAGATTTAAGAGACCAATATGTACAAAAACCCTTTTGTAAAGTAAACGTGTAGATCCAGCAGAGCCGTACGTTTCTTACACAAGTTACTATGTTGAATCCAATTAGGAAGTTCATTTTGCCTACATATCCTCAGAACCTTAGTTTAGAAAGACTTGTTCTTCAACACCGAATATGCCAAGAATAGGGGAGAAAAACGTTACGATATGAAAATACAAGCTAGAGCCTCGTGGATAATTCCGTAAATACCTTAAAGAAGGAAGAAAAAGAAGAAGAGTTTTATGTTTTAAAAACTCTAGAATTAATGGCTTATTTCTACTTTCTAAAAACAATCACAATTATATCCTTGTGTGAAACTGAAAGTTGGAGCATTTCATTTGGGATAAGTTTCAAAATATCTTTATCTAGCTAGAAATAGAATATTATGATTAAAAAAGTGAATATTTCTCCATATAGCCTGCAATATTATGCTGTTATACACATCTAGTCAATATTGAAGCTACTAAAAAAAAAGCTTCTACTATGCATAACGTGGATCGCATGGTTAATGATATAGGGAGAGAAAAAATTTCTTGCGCAAGCCCTCTGTAGATATTGGGAGGAAGTCATCCACATATTAAGAGATGACATTGACATGTATCCAGCAAAACTTATCACTTAGGTTTATTTAGTAGTCCTCCCCTGAATCTTCAATAATAATTCCATGTTAGTCTCTAAATGCTTGAAAATTGCTCATAAATCCCTCAGCGCCTTAGGGTCATTGAAGGAGTTTTGAAAGGACTAAAATATCCTTCAACAGGTGCCTTTTTTAATATAAAAGGAGTTTTGAAAGAAAAACGTACCGGTATTTTGGTCATTGAAGGTCCTAATTGCAAGACCACTCAAGATTGAGACTTATGAGCAATTTCTAAGATTTGAGGGTCTAATATGGAATTATTAAAGATTTGAGGGACTAATATCTAGTTGGCCCTATCATTAACCATCATTTTAAGATTTGTACCTCATAAGTAAGGGGCTGTTTGGTTGTTATTGGTAAAGTTGTGTATTTATGACACAACTTGGAAAGTTGTTGTCCACCTCATCAATTTTACTTTTATACTTTTCTTTGTTTGTTTTTTATTACATTGGAATCATAAATTGCTTGTTTGGTTTGCAAATGTAATTTTAATTGTTTGTTTGGAAAGTGTAAAAAGTGGTCCCTACTCAAATGATCATATTGTTTGGAATTATTTTTTATTATTTTTTCCTGACTTTAATGTCAGCTTTCTCCTAAAATCATGTCTTTTTTTTATGAAATCACTTTACAAGCCACGTCAGCATATGAAATCACTTTACACTATTATCACAACTACAAACAAACAATTGAAAGTGATGAAAGCTGACATTGGGACCCACTTTTTTACACTTTCCATCCTTTTACATGGTAAAAACATACAACCAAACAGCCCCTAAAAGCTTGGTACCTTTTTATAGATTCCAATCCTCTCCCGCGTAAAAAAAAATATCATAGAGACCACTAGTTTTATTTTAACTATTCATTTGTCTAGCAAATGGTTATAATACATTTTTTAGAACTCATCATACCCCCAAGGGCCCCAACCCAATTGCAATCATTTCTCATTTATGCTCAAAAAAATTATGATCGCCCACAAAATAAATCAAAAACTGCAATAAAGCGGTGGTCTGCTTACTACTTTTGGGTCTGTTTGGTACAATTTCTAAAATAATGGGAAACTCATTTCCTTATGAAAAGCTCGCTTCTAGGGTTTTCGATAGTTTCCCTAGAAATGTGGATTTTTTATTCTGTTTGTTTCACCCAAAATCTCCTAGAAATCAAGCATGAAGAACACGTATTTCTCAATTTTCATTTTCAAGGGGACCAAAAGATTAGGAGATCACCTCTTTAAGAAAAACGAAATAATTCTCGCGAGAAACCCAAAACAACGCGTCTCTTTTTTTCGCACACGTTATTTAGGGGCTATTTGGATCCGTTTTTTGGATCGGTAAAAGGGAGGAAAGCTGCAAAAAATGTGTAGCTTTCCCCCTCATTCCCACTTCCAAAAACCGGAACCAAATAGCCCCTTAACGTTTCCATTTGATTTCCTCTTCAAAATGCTCGGAAACGTGTTTTTCTTGAAAAAAGGTGGCATTTGTTGACGTTTCACGAAAATATTTCTTAACGTAAAAAATGAAACCAAACGCAATACTAGGAAAAAGTTTGAGGTTACTGTAATAATTTCTGAGCGGGTCAGAGAATTCTGAACAATTTCCTAAGGTTTCCATGCATATCAAACAGCCCCATCAGGGAGGAATTTGTTGGCAGCGAGGGTAACTCAATGATGCACTAAATGGCAAAAACGCCTATTAAAAATAAGAATTGAAAGGTCTACATATATCCGAACTCAAAGCTAAATGCCATGGGAAACGGACATCACGAACAACAAGCTGACATCAAAGTTTAACGATGGTATGGCAATTCTCATCTAGAGAGTACCGCAGCCGAGACTGCAATCTCCGCGAGTAATTATTTTTTACCTATTTATCTGGAAAAGTCCTTTTATAATACTTTCTGAAGTACCCTCTCCGAACACACTGACCATCTATTGAGCGATCCGTTTACTTAGTATTGCTTGGTTCTTCGTTTTTTTTCCTTCCAGGAAAACTCTCCAATTAATGGTGCTGGTTGCACAAAAGACCCTAAACTTGGTAAATTAGAGAAAACTACTCTGAATTCTTTTATTAAAATATATTAATGTGACAATAAGCTGATCAACTTCATCCCCCTGTGCTTGGTATGTGTTTCCTCCTTTCCTGCTTACGCATAGGTAATTTCTCTAATTTAGAAAGTTTGAATGGTTTTATGAAATTTATTCAAATTTTTTTTCCTTCTTGGTACACCAACTATTTAGAGATCATCAAAATCTAAATTATTTCTACATCAGTGAAACGTTGCTGCACTGCTCATACGAAAATAGAACAAAATAAATAAATAAATATAAAATTCATTTTATCCTTGACCCCAACGTACTTTCCCAATCTTCCATCCTTACACAGAAGTTAAGAATACTCCGCTGGCCTCCATCCTACTTGATAGTTACCTGATTATTATTGGGTAACTTTAATTTAAAAGAAAACTCTCAAAGCTTTGGGTCATTTTCTATGGACAACCTCCCAATGTTGTTTTCCCCACTAAATTCCAGACTTTCCCCACGAAATCCCCTACTTTAACATGGTCAGTCTCGCGTCACAATCTCTTCTAGAATTTAGTGCAGTTGTAAAGATTTGTGTAATGCCTCTTGAAGCAAAATTAAAAAAACTTCCGACTGATCAACGAGTTAAAAATGAACATGAGATTTTTTTTTCCTTCTACTATTAGGTACTCCAAAAAGGCATGAAACCTGAACATTTTTAACACGAGGAAAAAAGAAGAATTCAGAGCTCCAACCATAATATGTTTGCGCGCAAAGGGTTTTTTTTTTTTTGGTGGTGGTTCCAAAGAAAAGTTGACATGACAAACAAAAGGGGGCACTAAAATATTCAAAGCGCCCCCTTATATTTCTCCTTGTGCGTATCAGAGCGCTCTGAGGAGAACTCTTACTCTTGAAATTAGAGACTGTCCCGTGAAAAGGCCCAAAGTTTTGGGGACTTTGTGAAATTTACCCCCTGTTATGATCTGTGGGTCCCAATCCGATGCATCAATCGTGGATTGGGATCCTCTCCTAAGGAATAGTGTTTCCTCAGAGCTCCTAATGCATCTCAACCATTCATTTCATAGGACCTCCTCGTTTTTTGTGCTCATACACAAAATCAAAGGTTGAGATGTATTAGGAGATCTTAGGAAACACTATTCCTTAGGAGAGAATCCCAATCCCATCAATCCCACCCAAAGTCAACAAGTCAACAGTCTACCACTTTTTAAGTCTTCCCCTCCCCTCTCACTGCCCCGGGCCCCACGTTTACTTTTTTGGCTCCCAGCGGCTCAGCTCTAGAATCTCCTTGCGCGGTCCACACCCCGAATCGAACAAGCGCCTAACGCGCACTAAAGGGATCTCGGCCTGGCCTCTATAAATGTGAACCCTCCTCCTGAACTCTCCCTCTAACCCCCAAGACCACAAACACCACACTCCTAGCCACCAGTAAACAAGAACAAACCGGCCATGGTTGTCGCCGGAGCCAGACCAGCAGCGTGGCCTGGCGGCCGAGACCTTGGCCTTCGCCGTTCCCAAGTCGCCGGGGCCGCTCTTCAATGGTCCTTCGCTTGCTTGTTCATAATGTCGGCCTCCGGCGCACCTACATCTTCAGCATCTACTCCAAAGACATTAAAGTCCTCCCTCCACTACAACAGCAGACCTCTCACACCCTCAGCTTCTTCAAGGACCTCGTGCAGGCAACGTCGGCGTTCTCTCCGGCCTCATCAAGCGAGGTCACTCTCCCTGGGTCGTTCTCTCGATCGGCCTCCGCCATGAACTCTTCCTAACCTCATGATTACCTCGCCATCACCGGCCGCTCATCCCGCCCCGCCGTCTGGCAGATGTGCGTCTAACATCTGCGTCGGGACAACTCCCAGTCGTTCCTCCAACACCGGAGCTCTGGTCCACCTGCGTCCAAGAACACTCCAAGTCCCTGGTTCTGCTGATCGCCTGGTTGCCTGCGGCGATTTCCGTCGTGTTTGTTCACACCATTAGGATCATGGAAGTGGTGCCCGTGAGGTCCGAGGAGGAGAAGGAGAAGAACACCAAGCCGTTCTTCTGTTTCCTGTACATATCGCTGGCCCTGGCCACCTACCTGATGGTCATGATCATCGTCGAGAAGGTGGTAAACTTCTCGCAGGTGGAGTATATCGCCAGCGCTTGCGTCATCATCTTCCTGCTCTTCCTCCCGCTGGGCGTGGTCATTAAAGATGAACTGCGCATTCGGAAATTGGAGGAGGGGTTTCTCAAGAACCCTCCGCCCGATGACGGTGGCCTGTCGAGAAACGGCGGCGGTCGGCTGCAACCGGCGGCGAACGCCCGCGCCGCAGCGTCGAACGCTCCAGGCAAGAGCCAATCAAGCACAGGCGCGATGTCGGCTCTCGAACGTTCAGACCCCCAGCCAGAGGCGAGGACACTCGATTCTCCCAGGCGCTTTGGTGATCATCGGACATGATAGTCCTCTTCCTTCCGCCACGATTTGCGGCGTAGGAGGAACCCTGACCGCGATCGACAACATGGGTCAGATCGGGCAATCGCTGGGCTACCCATCCAAAAGCATAAGCACCTTCGTCTCCCTCATCAGCATCTGGAACTACGCGGGGAGGGTGACGTCAGGGTTCGCCTCCGAGATCCTGCTGACCAAGTACAAATTCCCCCGCCCCCTAATGCTCACTTTCGTCCTCATCCTCTCCTGCGTCGGCCACCTCCTGATCGCCTTCGGGGTGCACAACTCACTCTACTTCGCCTCGGTCATCACCGGGTTCTGCTTCGGCGCGCAATGGCCCCTGCTCTTCGCGATCATATCGGAAATCTTCGGGCTCAAGTACTACTCGACCCTGTACAACTTCGGCGGAGTGGCGAGCCCGATCGGGGCTTACATCCTCAACGTTCAGGTCGCCGGGCATTTATATGACCGCGAGGCTGCGAAGCAGAACCACGGGGTGAAAGAATCGACCTGCATCGGGGTTCAGTGTTTCAAACAGTCGTTCCTGATCATTACA
>NC_033800.1:115830915-115855194 GCF_001876935.1 Asparagus officinalis
GCCGCGGTCCTCGTCTCTTTGATCCTCGTCTGGAGGAGCTGGGATTTTTACAAGGGAGATATTTACGGGAGATTTAGAGCGGAAGCGGCGGGAGATGATAACGGGATTGTTACGCCAGAGGGTGTGGACGAGAAGAAAACTGAGGAAAATGACCGTGTAAGTAAAAACTAATGATAGCACGTCTGGATCGTGTCTTTTCTGCTTTATTAAGAGATTCTGCGGACACGAAACAGACCCGTGAATGGGGGGGCAATTTGTCATATACCGGATGGAGGACGATCCTTCGTGATCCGGGAATTAAATGATTTGAGCTGCGAGTGTGAGGGTGCCAGCTGTTGATGAACGGGACTTTGTTTTTATTTGTTGGTCTAAGAAATCCCCGCGTGCAGAGACTTTGCTGGGCTTCCATGTCTTGGGTGTTGAGATGCGCGTTGGAGACACAACGATCTGATTACGTGACGATCACCCGTATGATCAACCTTTTAATTAAGGTTATTGTAGTTGTTAATTGTCAACATGAACCCTTTAATAAAAGATATAACTATAGTTGTTTTTAGGTGACTGATTAGTCGTTGAGGGGCGATAAATAATTGACTAAAGAAACCGGTTTTTGACTTGCTTGTATGGCAGTATGGGTGGCCTCGCCCCCGCGTTTGAAATAAAAATGAATTTGTCTGTAGTACCATGTGGGCACATGCAACATAATCAAAGTTATAAATGTTTAAAGTGGTTAGTTCCATATAACTTTTAGCCTAATTGGCACTTAAAATACCTTAAATTATAAAAAAAAAGAGTCCCACCGCCACACAGCACACACACAGACCACAGCTTTGGATCGATTATAATTTTAGGGAAAATATATTTAGAAAAATGCTTCCAGCTCCCAAAAGCTAAGGAAACGTGCTTCCCACCCCTAAGACTTTGTCAACGGGTGTTTTACCCCCAAAAATAAAGATTCTGTTCTCTGAGCCCCCAAAACACAAAACATAAGACATTAAAATATGTGAAGACCATAATACCCTTCTCTCTCTCTTTCTTTTTTTATTAAAATATGATGAAGATTATTTTATTATTTTTATTTTCTCTCTCTCTTTAACATGATGTACTGAGATGATAGTTGAAATGATTGATGAGAATTATTTTATTATTTTTGTTTTTTTTATTTTGGTTGTTTGTATTGGGAGATTGTTAAAGTTACGGGTTAATTGTTAAGGTTACGAATTAATTGTTAATGTTACGGGTCAATTGTTAAGGTTATGAATCCTCTCTCTCTCTCTCTCTCTCTCTCTCTCTCTCTCTCTCTCTTTTTATTAAAACATGATGAGGATTATTTTATTGTTTTTGTTTTCTCTCTCTTTTTATCATGATGTACTAAGATGATAGTTAAAATGATTGATGAGGATTATTTTATTATTTTCTTTTTTTATTATTTTGGTTGTTTGTATTGGGAGATTGTTTAAGTTACGGGTTAATTGTTAAGGTTACGAATTAATTGTTAATGTTACGGGTCAATTGTTAAGGTTATGAATCCTCTCTCTCTCTCTCTCTATCATGATGTTTCTTTGATGATATTGAAATGATTAAAGAGGATTATTATTTTTATTATTTTTGTTTTTTATTCTTTTTGTTTTTTTAGAATATTCGCTGTTAATGATAATGGTTGGTTGTAAAGGTTATGCATTGATTGTTAAGGTTACGGGTTGGTTGTTAAGGTTAAGGGTTTGTTGTTAAGGTTATGGGTTTGTTGTGTAGGTTACGGATTTGTTGTTAAGGTTACGGTTTTAATTGTTAAGGTTACAGGTTTAATTGTTAAGGTTACGGGTTTAATTGTTAATGTTACGTATTTAATTGTTAAGGTTACGGGTTTAATTGTTACGGTTACGGTTTATTAATTGTTAAGGTTACGGTTTAATTGTTAAGGTTACGTGTTTAATTGTTAAGGTTACGTGTTTAATTGTTAAGGTTACGGGTCAATTGTTAAGGTTATGGATCCCTTCTCTCTCTCCCTCGTAACCTTAATAATTAAACCCGTAACCTTAACAATTAAACCGTAACATTAACAATTAAACCCATAACCTTAACGATTAAATCGTAACTTAATAATTAAACCGTACACTAGTAGAAAATCGACCAAACTAGACGGAATAATCTAAACGGAAAAAAATTCCGTCTAGTTTGGAGCAAACTAGACGGAAAATTTCCGTCTAGATTGTTCCGTCTAGTTTGGATCAAATTAGACAGAAAATTCCGTCTAGTTTGACAAACGAGACGGAACAGTCAACCTAGACGAAATTCCGTCTAGGTTGGAGCAACCTAGACGGAATTCCGTCTAGGTTGACTGTCAACCTAGACGGAATTTCCGTCTAGGTTGAGGCAACCTAGACGGAAATTCCGTCTATGTTGCTTAGGGAAAACATCACATTTTCCTAGGGCAAATACAGCCGCCACCAGCTCCCCCCCCGCATTTCTCCTCAACCTGCTTACTCTCCCCGGCTCCGCCCCCCTCCTCCGGCTCCCCCCCGACCCGCCTCGCCGAACCCGCTCCTCCGCCTCCCCCCCCTCGCCCCGGCGCAGGCCCTCCTCTCCTCGTCCCGACCCCCTCCTCCTCCTTCGCCGACCTCTTCCCGAGCCCGACCTCCCCGACTCCCGCTTCTCCCTCCATCCCCCTCCTCCGGCCTCCCCGTCGCCCCTTTGGCCGTCCCCCGCCTCTCGACTGACCCCCTCCATTCGGCCCCGCTGAGCCAGCCAACTCCCGAGCCTCCATCCCTGCCCTGCCCGGACCCGACCTCCTCCGCGCCTCCCCATCCTTACGGCCCTCCCCGCCGCCCCCCTCGTCATCCCACCCCTCTCCCGGCCACCCCCCATTCCCCGCCCACCTATCCCTCCCCTTCCTTCGAACCCATCATCCCCTCCCCCTCCCCGTCCCTCGGGTAGCCCCCTCCCCCTCCTCCGCAAAACCCCTCCCTCCCCCCTCCCTCTAACCCCTTACCCGAGCCTCGGCCCGCCAGTCCCCCCCCATCGGTAGCCCCCTCGTGACCTCCCCCCTCCACCCCCTCAGACAAGTCCTCCCTAAAAATCGTAGCCCCCTCCCGACCTCCACCACATCTACCGAGCCCCCCGCGTGCCGTTGCGGAAATCAGTTTAAAAGGTATGATTTTTCTACTGAGCTTTAGAAATTTTAATTTTATTATTAATTATTGTTGAATTTGGTTAAAAACCCTAATTATGTTGAAAAATAAACGAGTTCAATTCTGAAAATCCTAACTTAATTAAATACATGTTAATTCATTTGAACAACACTAGTTATCATTATTGAGTTTTAAACACTTATAAACCCTAACTCATTTAAGTTTCATTCGTGCTATAAGTATGTGTGATTATTTAAGTTTGTGATGTGAAAATATGTGAAATAATTTTTTGTAAAAAATAGAGTGATATATAACACATTATAAATTTTTATAATGTGTTATAATCCAATTTAGGTGAATAAAAAAATAACGTTATCCCTAGACTTCCGTCCAATAATTACATCCAATTATTTGGACTTATAATATATGATATACGACTCAGATTTGGGTAGGAGACGAAGTTTTCTCCCAAAAATGAGCGTTTATTTTATATTATAGGAATAAAAAATTGGTACTGAAATTCGTAATTATTGGATCTGTCCTTCTCGGACGGGTTAGGAATATAGTAGTGCATACATCCAACTTTGTATACTTTGTATATTTTCATTCTTGAAAGTTTTGGCAGCACCTATTCGTTGTTCTCCGTGTACAATAAGCGTATGTTGTTCTGCGTTTCGGGTTATTACTGATACGCATAATAACATCCGCACAGTGTACAGGGAGAACAGCGGGTAGGTGCTGCCGAAATTTTCAAGAAATGAAAATATACAAAGTATATGAAGTTGGATGTAGGCACTACTATATTCTTAATGGATAGAAGTCTTCCTATGACAGCCGCAAGATTAGTGTAATTAGTTTTTACGTATGTTTTATATATATTTTATGTAGATAAATATTCATATTGTTAAATGATATATGAACGTATGTTTGATGTGTGTTGAATGTATAAGAGTAATGGATGTATTAGTAGTTGTGAGACTAATCGTATTTAATATTTATATATAATTTACAGATGAGGATAATTCCTGACAAGTCATGGATAGATATCCCTAGGCATCGTAGATTTCATGACACACGATACAAGGAGGGATGTGAAGCCTTCATGCGTTATGCGGAAATGAATCCGAGAAATTTAAGAAGCGGTGCTATGTACTGTCCTTGTTGTAGGTGTAGGAATTTGAAGCTGCTGAATAGAAATGATATACGGATTCACCTAATAAAATCAGGTTTTGATGAGAAATATAAATACTGGAACTGGCATGGGGAAGGTATCACTGAAGATGAGGATCCAAATATGCATGTTGGTACGTCCGGTGGCCAACGAATAGATGACACAGAAACATTGTTGAATGATATTTTTCCTCGACCTACAGAATATGATGTTGATGATAATGTCGAGGATGATATTGGAGACAAAAGTGAAGATGATAACGAAGTTGAAGCTGAAGAGGTAGGAGGTGTCGCGAGTGTCGAAAATATTGATGATATGCATTCCTCCGCAGAAATAAAGCGAATAATGGAGCTACTAGAAGATAGTGAAAAGGACTTATATGAGGGATGTACCGAGTACTCCAGATTTTCATTTATGCTGAAACTCCTTCATATTAAGACACTTAGCGGTATGTCAGATAATTATTTTGAAATGCTTCTTGATTTGCTTCGGACTGTAATCCCTGGAGGAGAGAATAGCATACCCCAAACAACTTATCAAGCTGAGAAGATTGTCTCTGCTCTGGGTCTTGATTATAATAAGATTGATGCATGTCCGAATGATTGTATTTTGTACCACAAAGCCAATAAAGACCTTCAAGAGTGTCCGACATGTGGAGTTTCTAGGTGGAAACAGCGCACAAATTCTTCAACAAGGATTACAACGGAGACAGGGATAACACAGAAGAAAATTCCAGTTAAAGTGCTTCGACATTTTCCATTGGCTCCTAGATTGCGAAGATTATACATGAACAAGGAAACGGCAAAGAATATGAGGTGGCATAAGGATGATCGAGTAGACGATGGTAAATTGAGACATCCTGCTGATGCTTTAGCTTGGAAGCATGTTGATAAAATTTATCCTCGTTTTGCCAAAGATTGTAGAAATGTAAGACTGGGTCTATCAAGCGACGGATTCAATCCATTTGGGGTAATGAGCTCTGGCTGGTCTACGTGGCTAGTTGTATTAATGCCATATAATTTACCTCCATTGCTTTGTATGAAACAGCCGTTTATGATACTTTCATTACTGATACCCGGTAAGCATGCTCCGGGAAATGATATTGATGTCTACTTAGAGCCTCTAATTGATGAGCTAAAACAATTATGGTCTGAGGGTATTTTAGCATATGATGCCCATTTAAAAGAGTCGTTTAGATTACGTGCTATTCTACTATGGACGATTAATGATTTTCCAGCTTATGCTAATCTGTCAGGGTACTCTACGAAGGGCAAGTGTGCTTGTCCTGTATGTGGTCCAGAATTTGAAGCTATTCAATTACCACATAGCCGAAAGAGTTGTTATTGGTTTAATCGAAGGTGGTTGCCCTTGAGTCATAAGTACAGAAAATTATCAGCTAAGTTTGATGGTACAGTTGAGAAAAGAATGAAGCAGCATCAACTGACAGGTACTGAGATCGTTCAATTACTTGAGGGGTTTCCAAAAGTTGTGTTTGGGAAAAAACGCTATTCTAAATTTAACACGCTCGGAGTAAGAGATTACTTAAAGTTAAAAAAGCCATTGAAGCGTAAGCGAAAGGTCCGTAAAATGCAAGTTGAGGACAAAGACCAAACATTACCTAGAGGATGGACTAAATTTAGTATCTTCTTTCAGCTACCTTACTGGTAGAATCTAAAAATCCGACACAACTTAGATGTTATGCATATTGAGAAAAATATATGTGATAACATAGTATCAACTCTCCTACAAGATGCAAACAAGTCGAAGGATGATCTACGGGCGCGCCAAGATCTGACTGCTTTGAATATCTGAAATGATTTGCAAGCTCAAGACGTTGGCCTTAAAAAATTAAAGTTGCCTCTGTCTCGTGTTACAATGTCAAATGAGCAGATACAACGAGTTTGTGAAATTCTAAAATCGGTAAAGTCGCCGGATGGTTACTCTGCTAACATTTCAAATAATGTCCAGGTGCAAGAGAGAAAACTCTTAGGTCTGAAGACACATGATTATCACGTTCTTCTCATCAATTGCTCCCTGTTGCAATCCGTAACAATATGGATAAAGAAGCGTCGAAGATTATTATTGAGTATTGTGGATTTTTTAGAAAATTATGCTCTAAAGTCATAGATGTAGATGACTTTAAGAAACTTGAAGCCGATGTCCGAGTTACTCTATGCAATATGGAAGTAATATTCCCTCATTCATTTTTTACAATTATGGTCCATCTTACCCAGCATCTTGCAAGAGAGGCTAGAATCGCCGGTCCTGTTACTTATCGTTGGATGTATCAGATTGAAAGGTAATTTACGATTTTTCTTATATTTATTAATTGTATACGTATTGTTCAAATTACCGTGCTAATAATTAACTTTTATGATTATAAGATACTTGGGCTGCATGAAAAACAATGTTCGCAATCGAGCTCGTCCTGAGGGCTCGATAGCTGAAGGATACGTGGCTAACGAATGCTTTGTGTTTGCATCACGTTACATGCGTAAGAAGAAAACAACATCTCAAGAACCTCAAAAGGAGAGGAAGCGTGAAAAATACCCGAGATCTCTCTTAGATCAAATTCATGCATATGTGTTGGAAAACCTTGATATGTTCGAAGACTATCGAAGGTAACAAATAAAATCTGTAATATAGATGAGAAATATTCATTTTACATATAGTTTATCAATACAAATTTATATATTGTTTATATAGGCGACATCTGGAGAAGCTTAAGAATGAAACAACCGGTAGGAATGCAGCGCACAATATTCAGAAAAGACATAAGAAAGAATTTTCTGATTGGTTAAGATTTGATGTAAGTGTTTTACAATTAATTATTGAACATTCATAATATAACATCGCCTAAATATTCTCAAATTTTTTGTCTTAGGTTGAAAAATCACTTCTTGATGATACTACATTACCAGATGAAATTATTATCCATGCACAACGTCCTTATCACGAAGTGAGACGTTATAATGAGCATTTGATGAATGGATATAAATTTCAAACATTAGAGACCGATGATAGGAGGGTAACTCAGAACAGTGGGGTCACGGGCTTGTTTGCCCAAGAATGTTTTTCAAGTATAAGAGATGAGAATCCAATTCTAGCTGACATATTATATTATGGCCAATTAGAAGATATCGTTGAGGTAATTTACGTGTTTGGTAAACCAAAACAATGTACTTACACGATGTTCAAGGTTCGGTGGTGTCCTGCAAAAAAACAAAAGGATCATTATGGATTTACACTAGTCAATCTTCACCGAGAAGTATATACGAATGAGTAATTCATTTTCGCAGAACAAGCTGATCAGTGCTTCTATGTGAAAGATCCGAATGTCATGTATGATTGGGTGGTTTTGTACAAGGAGCCAAGATCTGTTGTTCTTCCTAATAACAATGAAAAAAATATTGAAGAAAGTGAAGATAATTATAGTGAACCAATCGGTTCATCTGATGATGTTTGGCAAGAATTCTCTTACGCACAGAATGTGATGCTGGATGTAGGTATGAACCTGATATGTTACACCATATTATCGATTTTTATCTTATCATAATAAAAACAATAATGCATTTCATAACAACATATCTCATGAGCATGTATACAATTTTTTCTTAACGATTGTCTTTATTATATTTGCAGATGAGGAGGAGGATGAGGAGGCTCTTTGACCTGGAGGGTGATCGCTCACGGAATATCACCCCAGGTAGTGGTGCTGATGATCCACTACCATCTCCAGATACAGGCATAAAAATTAATTAATACTTTAACATGTTTTATAAATTTTTAGTTATCTAGCTCATAGTGTTCATTTGTTGTAGATGCTGGATATTCATCACCCGGCCCCTCTGATGCAGCACCAGAACCATCCCCCGACGCAGGTATTAAATATTTAATAATTGATAATGTTCAATTAAAATTTAATATTAATGATTCTTCTTTCTTATGTAGGTGCTGCTTGGACCCCGACATATCCATCATATACATTCCATACTGACTTGCGGCCAAAGACCCAGGACTTTCTCAGTTTACCTTTACCTCCGGACTCTCATAAGTCCAAGGCTGAATCAAGGAAGTACCACCCACGTGCTGCGAGAAGGTATCAGGAAATGCTTCCTATGTTGGAGACTAGGAAAGCTGTTGCACTCGCAGCAAAAGAAAGAGAGATAGCGAATGGTAAATTATATAAATACTTTTAATTTTCACATTTGTATATTATATGATATATTATCATGTTGTCATTATTGTAGGTGCTAAGAAGGATCACATAGAGGGACGACGTGGCGGAGGTAAGCCTGATTCTAAACAACCGCCAAGAGGAATGATGGGCATTATTAGGTGGAATAGTTCTAATTTGCCCGTTGGTCCTTGGTCAACCCGATTGAATGCATATATTGGGGTTCTCGTGCGTAGAGCGATCATTATCAACCCTTATTTTTATTTTTGAGAATTACCATGGACCGCATACGAGGCGATATGGACTGCGCTTATGGTAAATGCATATTGTTTTAGATTTTTATTTATTAATAATTAGTAATTGATATTAAATTATCCTTACTAAATGTGTATGTAAATCTACAGGACTGCTTCTGCCTTGAGGACTTTGAGGGTGCTTGGAATTATGTGTTTAATGTCAAGGTTGAAGCAGTCCTCAAACAATGGAGGCATGAGATCAAACATGAAACCTATGACAGGTATGAGGAGGACTGGCAGAGGTTTTTAAACCTCGATGACCGAGTTGACGAGATTCATTTCACGGCTCTCCTCATGTATTGGGACAGCGATGCCGCCAAGGTTAGTTTCATGAAATTTAGTTTATAATTTTAAGATATTATTTCATTTTATATTTACAGAATTTTTTTAAAGAATAAATCCACGAAGGGGTCAGAAAATAGAAGAAAGAAGCTGCATGACCATCACTTGGGCTCACACTCCTACGCCAATCTGGAGGATGTTTATTGTCAAGATACGGTATATGTCATTTAAAGATTTAAAAGATCTTAATGTTTAGTATGATTATGAAATCTCATAATTTATAATATGACAGGGGAAATCATTTATGCCGATACACTTGAGGGCCAGAGCGGCATATGGTACTTTTCGTGAACAATATAGGGGTGATGAGAGGAATCGGGATAAGATCACGGCAAATCTCGAGTTAGTGGTGAGACTTATACATATCTTGAGTAGTATTATTAATTCTATTTTGTTAACATTACGAGGAAACGAGAACACAAATAATATGATCATTATCTTGAATTAACTATAAATTTGTGCTTTAGGAGGGATTTAAGACCGCATCCAAGGAGGCTGCATCTGTCTACATTTCGCAGGAGGAGGAGGAACAAACCGAGCCAGACCCTCACATGCTTTCTGCAGAGGAGAACATCAATCTCACACAGAACCTGATGGGTCATAATAGGTAAGGATGGTGAAAAATCGAATCAATTTGAATACTACATACTATTTATATTTGTTTACCATTATTGAATTTGAGAGCAAAGTTTAATATTTATTTCTCCCTAATAATAGGAGAGGAAGATATCCTCTGCATGGTGTCGGAGCTTCACCCGGTATAAGCATTAGATCGTCCACAACATCCTCCACACCATCTACATCGCATAGAGCAGCCACAAGCAGTTTCCAGGCTATGCCATTTGTCGCACGTATCTCTGCGTATCTGATTGACAAAATTGACCCGGAGCTGCATATTCAGGTGACTAATGAGATGACTAGAGTTGCGCTGACGGCGAACTCGATGGACGATCTCATGGGGTATGTTATACAATATTTAGGCGGTGCTATTCCTTATAGCGTGTATGGTGGTGTCATACGGATCATTAGCTCGATTGGCGATAATTCCGGTGCTAGACAGAGTAGTGTACAGGTACCATATTTTTTATTATATTTATAAATTCATTTTTATTTAATATGTTATCAAACACCACATAATGATTATTCAATTAAACATTCAGAGTGGAGATATTGGAGGGAGCAGCACCCGTTCTCGTAATCGGGATAGAGATACCCCCGCCGACGACGATGGATGAGGTTTTTTTATTTTTAATGTAATAAACAGTTTTATTTGTTATAACACTACATTTATTCATGTCGTGTATCATATCTTAGTCACTGGCATTGTTAGTATATATGTTGTTGGATGTGCTTTAGACGGAACTGATTGATGTATATTTTGAAGTGGATGGTTGGATTTGGTTATATAGATGTTTTTGAATGAAATTGTTATGAATTTTGATTATGATTGGATGGTTGAATGTGGCGTGTACAGTATTTTTTGGATGTATTAATGTAATTGTACAGGGAAATACAAATTTTAATTAATTTTTTTTCCTGAAAAAAAGCAATCTAGACGGAATTCCGTCTAGATTGAATCAACCTAGACGGAATTTCCGTCTAGGTTGTAAAAAACCAACCCAGACGGAATTTCCGTCTGGGTTGCCAAACCAGACGGAAATCCATCTGGGTTGGCAACCCAGACGGAAATTCCGTCTGGGTTGGCAACCCAGACAGAATTCCGTCTGGGTTGCCAACCTAGACGGAATTTCCGTCTAGGTTGACAACCAAGACGGAATTCTTTATTCCGTCTAGGTTGACTTCCGTCTAGATTGATCAATCTAGACGGAATTCCGTCTAGTTTGAAGCAATCTAGACGGAAGAAAAATAAACCACTCAAACTAGACGGAATTCCGTCTAGATGACCTAATCTAGACGGAATTGCAATCAACCTAGATGGAAATTTCCGTCTAAGTTGATCGTTTTTCTACTAGTGGTAACCTTAACAATTAAACCCGTAACCTTAACAATTAAAACCATAACCGTAATAATTAAACCAGTAACCTTAACAATTGACCCGTAACCTTAACAATTAAACCCGTAATCTTAACAATTAAACCGTAACCTTAACAATTAATAAACCGTAACCGTAACAATTAAACCCGTAACCTTAACAATTAAATACGTAACCTTAACAATTAAACCCGTAACCTTAACAATTGAACCCGTAACCTTAACAATTAAACCCGTAACCTTAACAACAAATCCATAACCTTAACAACAAATCCACAACCTTAACAACAAACCCTTAACCTTAACAACCAACCCGTAACCTTAACAATCAACCCGTAACTTTAACAACCTCCTAATACAAACAACCAAAATAATAAAAAATAAAAATAATAAAATAATCCTCATCAATCATTTCAACTATCCTCTTGGTACATCATGATAAAGAGAGAGAGAAAACAAAAATAATAAAATAATCCCCATCATATTTTAATAAAAAAAGAAAGAGAGAGAGTGAGGATTCATAACCTTAACAACAAACCCTTAACCTTAACAACCAACCCGTAACCTTAACAATCAACCCGTAACTTTAACAACCTCCCAATACAAACAACCAAAATAATAAAAAACAAAAATAATAAAATAATCCTCATCAATCATTTCAACTATCCTCTTGGTACATCATGATAAAGAGAGAGAGAAAACAAAAATAATAAAATAATTCTCATTATATTTTTAATAAAAAAAGAGAGAGAGAGAGAGAGAGAGAGAGAGGATTCATAACCTTAACAATTGACCCGTAACATTAACAATTAATTCCTAACCTTAACATTTAACCCGTAACTTTAACAATCTCCCAATACAAACAACCAAAATAATAAAAAACAAAAATAATAAAATAATCCTCATCAATCATTTCAACTATCATCTTAGTACATCATGATAAAGAGAGAGAGAGAGAAAACAAAAATAATAAAATAATCCTCATCATATTTTAATAAAGAGAGAGAGAGAGTGAGAGAGGATTCATAACCTTAACAATTGACCCGTAACATTAACAATTAACTCGTAACCTTAACAATTAACCCGTAACTTTAACAATCTCCCAATACAAACAACCAAAATAATAAAAAACAAAAATAATAAAATAATCCTCATCAATCATTTCAACTATCATCTTAGTACATCATGATAAAGAGAGAGAAAACAAAAATAATAAAATAATCATCATCATATTTTAATAAAAAAAGAAAGAGAGAGAGAAGGGTATTATATCTTCACATATTTTAATATCTTGGGTTTTGTGTTTTGGGGGCTCAGAAAATATAATTTTTATTTTTGGGGGTAAAACACCCGTTGACAAAGTCTTAGGGGTGGGAAGCACGTTTCCTTAGCTTTTGGGGGTCGGAAGCATTTTCCCCTTATATTTATGGGACATCCCCATACCTTACAATATATCAGTAAACCCCTTAAGTTTAGAGGACATTGGGAAACCCCTTTAACTTTAAGGCTTTTTTGTATAAACCTCCTGATGACGTTAAGTGCAATTTTCACATGGATGAGTAAAAACACATGGGGATATTTTTACATCAAACTTGTATCTAGAAGTGCAAACGGATTAGATACATATCATAAAAAGGCAACTATAGCATTGTGTTTGTTACCACAACAACCAGAGGAAGTAATGACTAGGAGAATGTGTTTTAAAACCTTAGGAAAAAATAATTTATTTTGGGGGAGAGGAAAGGCACGTGTGAATTGTTCATACTCCTTTACTTATTTGTTCGTGTCCTGTGTTTATCTAATGGGTGCTCATGAGCACTCGTTAAGGATGAAAGAAATAGAGATAAATGAATAGTAAGTAGATCACTCCTCCTAGTTTGCAGTAATTTCTCTTCTTACCTATTCTCTTTCTATTCATCTCATCCTTTAATGAGTGCTCATTGGTAGCTGCTAAAAAAAAATCTCTGATTAGTTATAAACCAATTTGTATGTTATATTTGTATTAAAATTAACTTCAAATGGATATCCATGTTTCTATTTGATTTTTTCCCTTAAACTGTATTTATATCCATATTTGATTTGAAATAGTAGATAATCTATTGATATCCCACATCAGGCTAAGAAAAGGACAATAATCTTTATTTTTTAATCGGGCATAATCGGATATAGATATGGATAGGGTCGGACTTATCTAAACCCATTTGCAAACCTAGTCATTGCCAGGCCATAGACGCAGAACATAAAGGCCATATGCATTACAAATTGGTCGGCAAAATACTAAAATAAACATAAATACTTATGGACTGAAATCCACAAAAATAACCCTTGTGTAGTAGTGAAAAAAGGGGGAAAATACTTCAAAGAAGAAGAAAGAAGAATCTAAGAAGGAAAATCTAAGAAGGAAGAGGGTGCTTAAGAAAACAGAGGAAGATTGCTACCTCATGATCTATTCAGATGAGGTGCTTGGGATTGGAAATGCCAATGGCTGAGGGACACAATTCTGTACTTTCGACTATTCTTGTTGCTTTTGATATTGCAAGATGTTATCCTTTGTCTATTTTGGTTGAATACTTTTGCTAAATTTTACAAAACGATAATAAAGTTAAGGAGTTTTGCATTTTGCAAATATTAATACGAAATAAAAATACCTAAACTTAAACAATGCCGAAGAATAGGGTGAACCTTAGGGTAAAAGTTTATGGTAAGTTTGTGGAAATTAGGGAATGGAGTGAAATAACAAGGTGCTGCTTAGGCTTTTTGGGACTTATGTAGGAAAAAAACACAAAATCAATTTTTTTTATTTCTATTATTTTTGAATAGGGATAAAAATTCAGAAAAAAACTAAGGGAAAACATATTAAATTTATAAAACAAGCAAAAAATTAGAGAAAAAAAATTCTACAAATGCATATGTGATGTTTATAGAGATCCTAGGCATGAAATAAATGAGTCATAATACTTAGATTCAATGACACAACATTAAACAAATTATTATACATGTGATATGATAAACTAACATGTAGTAGACTATGTTCATTAAATTGTCAATGAGTTAATGACTTAATGTAAATTACCAAAAGGAACACTTTTAGTGGCTATATTTTGGGGCATTTGGTTTTAGTGACTATTTTTTGACAGATTTTGGTGTTGCTTCTGCTTTTGGATGGGCTTTTCAAGAGAAAAACGACTAAGGGCAAAACGTTTAAGTGACAGTTGAAGCCGTTTAAGCGCCCTTTTTTCCTCCATCTTTTACAACACTTGTTCATGATAGTGTTAGGATTTTTAGATCTCGTAAAAACCCTAAAAAACAATCAAATGCAGTAAATAGAATCACACAAGATTTAACGTGGAAAACCTTCAACAGGAAAAAACCACAGGATTAAAAATCAATCCACTATCACCTCTAAATTACAATCTTTTGCACAGACAAAGACTACCAAACACTCTCTCTCCTTCTCTCTACTCTTAGTTTTTTCTCCAACAATAGAAGAATATAGATAAGGAAACCAAAACCCTATCTCTAGCCTAACTTCCTAATTAGAATATGATTCAAACTTCTAATCATGATGAAACTCAGTATCCTAATCATGATAGATCTCCACCTTGGATTTAATTCCCAAACTTTCTTGAAGATATATCATCGTTATCTTAAAACTTTGTCACTCCCGCTAGAGTCGTCTATTTCTTTCACACTTTCATCTATCTCGCTGTGGCACCTCCACCGTAATAAAAAAATCTCCAAGTATCTCAACGCCTTCAGAAAAACTCACTCTCTTCTTCTTGTTCTTCACCTCTCCCTTGTGGACAAGAGTCTGAGAAGAGTAATCTATAACATTAACGGATTGCTCATCTAAATAACAAATATAGTTGCTATTCTTCCTCCCTCGTAAAATTAAATCACCATCTTTATACACTTTTCATCACTCTCCTTCACCCATATACCTGTACCCACGCGATGCCATCTCACCCAACAAAATTAAATTAGCACCACATGACGGCACATATCTTACATTATAAAGAATTCTGACCTTTCTAGTGTGAAACTTGAGGCGAGCACTTCCAACACCTTCAACCTTCATTTTCTCGTTGTTTCCAACAATCACGTCGTCAAATTCTTCATCTGTTTTTAATGTGTCAAAATAATTTTTATTGTTGCAAACGTGCATAGAGGCTACAAAATCTAAAACCCAAGTGTTACACGCATCAATAACTGTACTCTGCATCAACAACACCACATCTTCATCACACACAACAACCGAGGAGTCCACCTTCTTCCTATTTTTTTGAAGCTTCATCTGTCTAATACTCTTTAAATCATCACGCATACAGGAATATCTAAACTGAATGTGACCATTCTCTCTATAATAATAGCACTTCCTTTTGCTGTCGCATCGGGCCCAAGATTTTGACCTTCCTCGATAACTGTCACATCTCCCCTTACACCTCCCTCGATTAGAACCTTCAAAAGCTAGTTCACTCTCACCACTATTAGATACACTCTCCTTTCCCATCATTCTTTCATTCTCACGTAGGAGTGTTGTCATATCGTCGAACATCAAAGTCTGCTTTCCAGCAATTATTGTCTGAACTAACGGCTTGTACTATTTCAGCAATGAGGACAATAGGAGTAGCGCTTCCTCTTCTTCAATCTCATCATCAATATTTATAAGTTGGCAAACTAGCTGATTAAAGGCATTGATGTGGTCTTGAACTACAGTACCTTTTTCCATCTTTAACGAATAAAGCTCCATCCTCAGACACAATCGGTTGGTCATCGACTTTGATGCATAAATCTGTTTGGGTGGAAAATTGATTTCTTTAATGAGTCCATTACAACTTCGAACGCTTACAATAAACTCAGAAAAATAGTCTTTTTATAAGACTTTAAATCAAAAATTATAATTTTCTCTCAAACTACACACAATATATGTTTATCGCCTATTGTTTGTGCGGGATCGTTGCCGGTGCCGGGGTTTTTCCGTAGACCGCCTACGGATTAGATCCGGTGAGCAAAGGATGGATAATCAATGCTTTCACTTCACGAAGGAAGTAATCGCAGCAGCGATGATCTTGACCAAGAAGGATCACGACTCTTCTCGAGATTTAAGACCAAGCTTAAATCCGGAGGAATAGGGGATGAAACAAGTTCCGGATCTCTCGAACTCTTACTTTGATTATGGACAAAACTTCGCTAAGATCTCTCTGAAATTCGTGCTCCACTCCTCAATCCAGCAACACTTCGTCCTCTTGATCTCTTGGTCTGTAAAATGGAGACCTTAGGCTCATATTTATAGGCCTCGGATGCGGGTGTTTGGATAAGAATGATGGATTCCTCTTTATATTTAGTTAATAACTGTATAACCATAGTATCATATCAGTTGGGACACCCAGGAACAAACAAATCCTGAAAGAATCTGTGAAAACCGAAACAAAACTGATTTTGGATCGGAATTGGCCGAATCGCCACTTGGTGGCTCGGCCTTGGCCGAGCCACCAAATGGTGGTTCAGGGCTCGGCCCATGGCCGAGTCACTGGCCTGGCCGAGTCGTTTTGAGGCGACTCGGCCGCCAGGGGCTTTCTTGGTTTTCCAGGGTTTGACTTGTTTCGTCGTTTATGTGTATTTCATCGTTTCGCTGACTGATACGCTTCCTCGATTCGCTTCGTATGTTTTGTGAATGCGCGGATCGCTTGAGTAAATCTTCTCGACTTGGATGATGATATTTATTGCCTCCCCTTCGTCTTGAGTTATATACGGGAACCTACAGGCATTTTTATACGTCTACAGATACCCCCTCTAAAGTGTTTCAATCTCATTCTTTTATAGAGGAGTCTAAAATACTTTGGACGTGATAGGCCAACACCTTCAGTCGGTGTTAAAGGACCTATAACCAATTTCAGTTCTTGACTTCTTCACATTTCAATCCCTTCAGTATTTTGTTGAACAGTTGAAATTCTTCTGGTGCTGCGTTTATCATCTGACCGTTGTCGAAGTCTCGAATCTAAATTGGTGAGCTAATTTCGGTTCATCTCGCTGAGTTGACTTTGAACTGATTATCTTTGTCGGGAATTTATATATGAATGTGATTGAACTCCCTAGAATCATCCCCTAACCCGGAATGTTTCCTTAGCCTTATTTTGGCGAAATCATCGACGCGTTGACCGGTATCGACCTTTGCGTTGACCGGCGTTAACCTTTGCTGTAACACGCTGACCGACGTTAACATAGTTTATACTCATACGTTTGCTGGAGTTTATACAGTTTAAGTTCTTAAGGTATTGGAGCGTGGCGGTCCCAAATGTGGGGCTGCAGGACCAACTGTTTAAACTGTTTCATCTGCATGTACGAATGTTGTCGGATCCTCAAGTCATGAGACTAACTAATGGAGCTAGTGCGTCAATGACTCTCATATTTATAGGATTTTTGGCAAACCCTCAACCATTAACGGGTTTGATGAGCCTTTACCGACTACCGTTTGAGTCGGGCTAGCATGCAGATTGTTTAAGTCCGTTCCGTATGTAACGTTGTGCTAAGACCATCTCCAACCACCCTCCATATCTCCAAAATCTCCAAATTTGACCCTCCAAATTTTAAATACGAGGATCTTTTAACTTGCTCCATAAGAAAATACAAGCATAAATTACAATATTTAAATTACATTCCTTCGTTGCCGTGCTTCTACCATAAATGTTCAATTAGTGCGTTTCGAAGCATAAAATGAGCTTCCCTATCTTTTAAATTACATTCCTTTGTATGCTTTCACTGTTATTTCAGAATTTTTTCTTTTTTAATATATTGTATTGTAGTATTAATATTGGGTTCATTTTAAAGCTCTCATCGACACCTTTATAATGTTATAATTTTTTTCCCAAATAAATTAATAATAATAAAATTATTAACGTAAACTATATCCAACATTATTTAATTTATATGGCTTTTTTGACAAAAAAAAAAGAAAAACATTTGGAAAGTGTGGGTTGGAGCAACCCTCCAAATTTCACCCTCCAAATTAGAATATTCCTAGAATATTCCAATTTGGATGGTGAAATTTGGAGGGTATGGTTGGAGATGCCCTAAGAGAGTTAACTCCCTTAGTGCTACGATATTGAATACGTAGACTTCGTCTTTCTTACGGGAATAGACTACCCGGCGACGTGTGTTAGACGTAGACTTAGAATTTTTGGCAAACCCTCAGTCTTCAACGGATTTGGCGTGCCTTTACCGACTACCATTCGAGTCGGGCTAGCATGCAGATTGTTTAAGTCCGTTCTGCATGTAATATTGTGCTAAGAGAGTTAAATCTCTTAGTGCTATGATATTGAATACGTAGACTTCGTCTTTCTTACGAGAATAGACTATCCGGTAACGCGTGTTAGGCGCTGACTCATCTTACTTAGGATTCAGGATAAAAGTCCCCAGACTCGGATTCTAGTGTCTTCTTCACTCGGCGAAAGACTAAACCGGCAATGCGTGTTAGGCGTAGACTTATCTATATTTAGGAGTCGAGATAAAGTTCCCCGAGCGTGTAAGGCGTGAGTTTTGGCGTTATTAATAACGGCTTGCCATAATGTCGAATATGTGGCATTTTTTCCTTTTTACGATCAAAGACTAACCGGCAACGCGTGTTAGGCGCTGACTTATCCCTACTTAGGCTTCGGGATAAAATTCCCCTGATTAGGATTCTGGTGTCTTTTTCAATCGGTGAAAGACTAAACCGGCAACGTGTGTTAGGCATTGACTTATCCCTACTTAGGATTCGAGATAAAATTCCCTGTGCGTATGAAGCACGGATTTTAGGAGTTATAATGTTCAAAGATTATGTCTTCTCTTGGGGCAAAGACGAACCCGATGCGGGAGAGGAAGAATTTTATATTCTATCTCCCAAAGCTTAAGAAGAAGAATTTTATATTCTATCTCCAGTTGCCAATGGAAACTCAAAGGGGATCTCCACTTCCAGAATCCGGGAAGGTAAAACTAAGAGTAAGATCTCCACTCCGAGAATCAAAAAGATTCGGATAATCCTAACCGTCGGAAAGTTTGATTACCGAACTAAAGATGGGTTTCTCGTTTATCGAGAGTGAATTGCGGTTTTGGCTTTAACTGTAGGAAGGTTTAACTAAATAGGAGGTTTGAGATGACCCTAACTGTAGGAATGTTTGATTGCTCGATTTGAAAGTGGACCTCTCGTTCATGAAAGGAATCAAGAGGAGATTTTGATTGTGGTCCTAACTGTAGGAAGGTTTGACCGAGTGGGAGGATTGAGACAATCCTAACTTTTATAGGTTTGATCGCTCAATTTGAAAGTGGACCTCTCGTTCATGGAAGGAATCGAGAGAGGATTTTGGTTGTGGTCCTAACTGTAGGAATGTTTGACCGAGTGGGAGGATTGAGATGATCCTAACTTTTATAGGTTTGATCGCTCAATTTGAAAGTGGATTCCTAACTTTTATAGGTTTGATCGCTCAATTTGAAAGTGGACCTCTCGTTCATAGAAGGAATCGAGAGAGGATTTTGGTTGTGGTCCTAACTGTAGGAAGGTTTGACCGAGTGGGAGGATTGAGATGATCCTAACTTTTATAGGTTTGATCGCTCAATTTGAAAGTGGACCTCTCGTTCATGGTAGGAATCGAAAGAGGATTTTGGTTGTAGTCCTAACTGTAGGAAGGTTTGACCAAGTGGACAGTAGGAGTGAGAGTACAAATCACAGTGGAAGTATTGACTTGTACAAATCACTCAGTAGGGGTTCTTGGTGTCAAGTGATAAGGACTTAATACGAAGGGGTTTAACAATTGTCAAAGATTAGTAGACTAAAATTACAAACATTATGTCCTGACTCTAACAATGGGAGTGTTGAGTGCACAGACACAGTGTGAGTTTGAATGGATTAAACCAGAAAGAATTTTAGTAGACCCACTGTCAATTAATTTGATCAGTGAGAGATTTTGTGGTGGATTAAACCAAAAAGAATTTTAGTGGACCCACCATTAATTAATTTGATCAATGAGAGATTTTGTGGTGGAAGATCGTAAATCGTCAACAACAGTGGGAGTTTTTTGTGAGGGAAGATTAATCCAACAAAGTGATCAAATCTCGTCTCAGCAAAAGAGTGCTTGGAAGTTGGTGAAACTAATCCCGGCAATTGGACGTGTTTCACTCTTGGAAGCATTTAGAATTCAAGTGGGAGTTTCTTATTCATCCCCTTTTGTAGCGACCGAGTTATCCCTAAGAACACCTGATATAGCATTCTTTCGGGAACTTCCCGTTACATCCATCCCCATCTTTCTTTATGAAACTGGGTCTAACATTGTACTCAGCTGAATGGTCGGGTTATCCTTAAGAATATCACATACGATATTCTTCCAGGAACTTCCCATTAAAATTAGGAAATAGTTTAGACTCGTATACCTGTTAGAGTATTGAGAAGCAGTTTATACTTGTATACTCTTCGGAGTATTCATTCAACTTAATTGCACGTTATGACGTCAGCTTCAATCAAGTTTTGGATGCTATTTTTGAGAGCAAAACAAGCCTTGGTAGGATGAAGGACCCTCCTGTGGTACGCACAGTACTTTGGATCCGAAGTATTATCAGCTTCCTCCTGATCTACGATAGGTGGTAGCTTGATCTTGTTGTTTTCAAGGAGGGATTCGAAAATGGCTGGAATGTCTTCGTCCTTGAAGGAGTACTCTTTTTAGAATCTCAGATCTGAAGTGTTTCGTTATCTCCGGGATTGCTATTGTGACATCTGATTAGCATCAACAGCAGCTGTAGGGGCCTTCCCTTTACCACGGGAGACGAAACTTGAATTTGGAGGGTTAGTCGTCGGTTGGCTCCTCTCGGCCTTCTTCCTTCTAAGGAAGCATTCGGCCCGCTCTCCGTGCATCTTCAACTCTTTCCAGGTATTGGAGGGTACTACTCCCATAACTTCCAATACGTCCAAAGAGAGGTTTTTGTGACAGGTTTGGAGGATGAAGTCCTCTGTGATCGGATCTCGGCAGTTCATCGCCTTATTCCGGAAGCGCTTGACGAAGTCGTCGACCATCTTGTCGTATTCCTGTTTCTCATCGAAGAGTGTCCTGATTGACACCTCAGCATCATCATCAAAGAAGTGAGTGAGGAATAAGCTCTCCAAGTCATCCCAGCTATTGATGCTTCCAGGCTTGAGACGACGGTACCAATCGAAGGCGGGCCCGCGAAGGATGTCCACGAATGACCGGACCATCAATGCCTTATTACTAGAGATCATGCCTAAGTGAGACATGAAGTAAATCAGATGCTGAGTGGGCGAACCCTTCCCGTCGAATGGCGTGAAGTTGGTCAGGTTGAACTTCGCCAGGTATGGTATTGAATCCCACTCTCGTGGGTAAGGATACGAAATACTAGTTCTCTTTACCTCTCGAGCAGACATCAGAGCGTTGATTTTTCTCTCGAGGTCCTTCATCTTTTCGTCCTCGTCCGTATCATGCTTCGGACGATTTTTTAGAGGAACAACGGGACCACCCCTAATGTTGTTATCATTGGTGGGACCACCCCCAGCGTTCTAATCAACAGGAGGGTTATCAACATTAAGGTGTTCATCCATATCTGAATCGCTAGCTGCTTGGCTAACATTGTTACGACGACTAGATTCACCTATCTGATTCGACAAGGCTTGGATCTGTTGGTCATGCTCCTCTCTCATCTGCATCATAGCCATTTCCATTTTGAACTTGAAGCTCTCCTTTTGCTTAGCCAGGGCATCCTCAGTGATTTTGTCCATTTGCTCGGTGTTGATCATAAATACCTCGCGGGATTATCCTGGGCTGGATACCGTATTGTCAGAAACAACTACATAGTTATTATCTGACGCTTCATTATCCGAGAATAATCCCCTCTGCATTCTCTGATAATCCCTACTTCTAGTAGTCCCTGCGCGTAGCTGAGTTAGACGATGCGATACTAGCGGGTTAGAATTAGAAGGTCGAGTCGATTTTCCTTTATCAGCCATGTTAATTGTGACTTCTGGAAGTTCGTCATCTTGAGCGACCAATCGTTTCTTGCAGAAGCGTTTTGGCTTGGACTTAGTCATTCCGTTGGAGATCCTCTCGAATGCCAAAACCCTCTGAGGAGTGGTCTTAGGGTAGCTACACGCTGATAATACTGCCCTAACTAGTTTGGCGCATGGGCAGTGAGATTCTGTTTCTCAGGTACTTCTCTTTCGAGACTTGTTCGTACCCCCAGTCTGATAGTACAACTCGTCGATCAGATGACCAAAGCAACCTATCGTGTGTTGGCACGACTCCTCAGGTATAACGCCATCGTCTAACCAACACGTTTCCTTCTGAGAGCTTGCTGCCTTATTGGCGTTCTTAAGAGTCACACGTTTGGAGCTACGCTTTTGGGAGTGCGAACTCTTGACAGGCTCTTGGACTTCAATTCGCCGTTCGAGGCAGTCAAGTGTAGGGGTTTTCCTATTATAGGAAGGCTCTAACTTATTGCGAGAGTGTGTGCGACCCCCAGCTCGAGTGGTTGTTCGTGGTTCAGTCACTGGACCCAAGTGTTATTTGATCGAAACCTTTCCTTGATCCTCATGCAAAGGACCTAGGCAATCCGCCATCCTCATCTTGAAATGGGACAAGTCTCCGTGGTCGTGAGGCTTCACCAGAAGTACTTGATTTGCCGGGACAGTAATAGGGGCCGTCGAAAACTCAGACGGGACTCCAGGAAGCGAACCAGCGGCGAAACAGATCAAACCAGTCCGACTTTTGCCCGAACCACCCTTTGGTGGCTCGGTTCTGACCGAGCCAGCAAGTGGTTTTTTAGTTTTTCGACGCCTTCGGGCACCGTTTGGGTTATTTTTAACGCCGGTTTGGATTTTGGCCTCTAGACTCGGCGTGATCTTGGTGGCTTCTTGACCACCTCTTCTTGTTTCAATTTCTGCGCCTCCTGCATGAGAGCTCGGACATGCACGAATAACGCACAACGTTTCTAGATCCGTTCTTCAAGGGTTGAACGCGTCCTTTTAATGCGGATCCATTCATTCGTCATTGAGTTGGAGGGGTTGGTTGTTCGTTGTTGCGGCACTTGGTGCCTCCTGGACTTCAGATCCGCTTCATAGCGGACTCCATTAACTGGCTCTAAGGCCTTGGCTAGCTGGCGCGCGAGGCGTTGTCGCCGTCTCTGACGTGCTCTCTTTAATAGAATGGGCACGCTATCAGTAGTCAACTCTTTGCTCAAGGGGTTCAGATCTGCGGCTTCGGCCTCGTTGGATGCCGGCGGGGCGTTGCGAGCCACGAATGCAGCAGTGACGGGGAGATCTTCTTGGGTCTTCAAATCCGAAGACCAGCGAACCTTCCTGGATTTGCGAGGAGAGGCGGATCTGGGAGAGGAGGACAAGTACTCCTCGTACTTCTGCTGGTCAAACTCATATTCGACCTCTTCTTCAACCGGGATGAGAATTCGAGGTTGCGACACATCAGCCTTCGCAGAAAGGCTGTCGGTTCCCGCTGTAGTCGCTAGCGTGTTTGGGTGGAAAATTGATTTCTTTAATGAGTCCATTACAACTTCAAACGCTTACAATAAACTCAGAAAAATAATCTTTTTATAAGACTTTAAATCAAAAATTATAATTTTCTCTCAAACTACACACAATAGATGTTTATCGCCTATTGTTTGTGCGGGATCATTGCTGGTGCCGGGGTTTATCCGTGGACCGCCTACGGATTAGATCCGGTGAGCAAAAGATGGATAATCAATACTTTCACTTCACAAAGGAAGTAATCGCAGCAGCAGTGATCTTGACCAAGAAGATCACAGCTCTTCTCGAGATTTAAGACCAAGATTAAATCCGGAGGAATAGGGGATAAAACAAGTTCTGGATCTCTCGAACTCTCACTTTGATTATGGAGAAAACTTCGCTAAGATCTCTCTGAAATTCGTGCTCCACTCCTCAATCCACCAGCACTTCGTCGTCTTGATCTCTAGGTCTGTAAAATGGAGGCCTTAGGCTCATATTTATAAGCCTCGGATGCGGATGTTTGGATAAGAATGATGGATTCCTTTTTATCTTCAGTTAACAACTGTATAACCATAATATCATATCAGTTGGGATTCCCAGGAACAAACAAATCCTGAAAGAATCCGTGAAAATCGAAACAAAACTGATCTTAGATCGGAACTGGCCGAATCGCCACTGGT
>NC_033800.1:115855199-115880603 GCF_001876935.1 Asparagus officinalis
CCGAGTCACTGGCCTGGCCGGGTCGTTTTGACGCGACTCGACCGCCAGGAGCTTTCTTGGTTTTCAAGGTTTGACTTGTTCCATCGTTTATATGTATTTCATCGTTTCGCTGACTGATACGCTTCCTCGATTCGCTTCGTATATTTCGTGAACGCGCGGATCGCTTGAGTAAATCTTCTCGACTTGGATGATGATATTTATTACCTCCCCTTCGTCTCGAGTTGTATACGGGAACCTACAGGCATTTTTAGACGCCTACAAAATCCCCTCAAGCCTTTTCCATAGCCCCTTTGGTGTGGTCTCTTGCATAATATTGTACTTGATCTCGGGGGCGAGTGCCAAATGAATTATGCTAACCGTCCTCTTTTGTATGGAACTCTATTCAATATCCTTTAATCCTTCAGGTTTCTTCTCCTCCAAAGCTTGATCAACACCCTGCTGCATAAGAATATCTTGACCCGTGCACTGCCATACTGCAAAATTTGTCTTGCTGTTGAATAGCAAAATATCAAACTTTAGACCCGAAGAAGTCATCATCCTCTAACCAAAATCAAAAATCAAAATTCAAATTAGTTACTATAGAGATTGAATTTGATAAAACTGACGTTAAAAATGAACTCAACATGTTAAAAAACCCTAGGAATAACTCCTGGATCACCAAAATCCACCTCTAAATCCTCGATCAAAAGCAAATCAATATGCACCGTTGGATTTCTCCACCATGTGATTAACCCCACGTGAACAGGTCTCCCACGCTGCTATAGTATTCCGCTACAGTATTTGGCTATAGTACCCTTTCTTTTTTTTTGTTTCCCCCGATGTCGATCACTGCACTTCGACAGCTGACACATTCACCAATCCCGCACCGGTCAAACATCCATGAACCGTCGAACTCCTCTCTGATACCACTTGTTAAAATTTTTAGATCTCGTAAAAACCCTAAAAACCACTAAACACAGCAAATAGAATCACACAAGATTTAACGTAAAAACCCCTCAACAGGGAAAAACCATAGGATTAAAAATTAATCCACTATCACCTCGAAATTATAATCTTTTGCACGGACAAAGACTACCAAAATGCTCTCTCCTTCTCTCTGCTCTTAGTTTTTTTTCTTCAACAATAGAAGAATATATATAGGGAAACCAAAACCATAACTCTAGTCTAACTTCCTAATTAGAATAGGATTCAAACTCCTAATCATAATGAAACCCCGTCTCCTAATCATGATAGATTTCTAGCCCTATCTAATTCTCATGAAGTTATATAAAGAATCAAATACACAATCCTAACAGATAGTTTTATCCATAGGTTTGTGATATTTTGTGTAAAACTCTAAAGTCCATGGTTGCATTCTATAAATTTTCAATTATTTTCTAATGCATTTGAATCTACAAAAATGAAGGGCTCGCCACGTACTTGATGTAGAAGGGTCGTTGCAAAACGTTTCTACTTGGATGAGTTTATGAGGGTAATGAGATGCTTCACCGATGATCTATGAAGTGTTTGAATAATGTTTTACTTGACTTTTTGCAAGAGTGTCCGGTTTGAATGCAAATTGACGTAGGACGTATAACAAGAAAATTAAGGGAGAAGTGGGACCTTTAGAACTCAAATGCAGACGCGGATGAATTATTTACCTGCTAACAAAGAAATAACTATATCTCCCAATCTGAAAGGTGGATTCTAATATATTATATATGAAATCATTTATCTCGATGAGATGATACCATCTAGGATGACACATTCTTGAAATCACATTACTATCACCAATTTTTGGTAAAAATCTAAAAAATTATTAGCATTTAGTTTATTTTTAGTAATAAAATTAGAGTTTATTTAGAATAGAAAATAAATTCAATTTTTTTTCATGTTGGACTGATTTGTTTTTTCCTTTATTATAGGAAGCCTTTTTTAGGTAGGATTTGATACTTTTTTTCTTTGTAATTCTAGTGTCATTAGGAGTCTATTTTGCTAATTTATTTAAGAAGATACATGTAACCCCAAAATTATTAGATTTTTATCAATAAAATTCCCCTTTATTATATTTTCTTCATGGATTCGAAGCTCTTCGTAGATTCGAAGACGATTCTTTGTGGATATAAAGAACAATCCCTGGTGGATTCTGAAGTTTATTACATTCCGCACTGCAGCAATTGATATTAGAGCCATGTTTATCTGATCCGATGGTAGGCGACAAAGTCCTTATTACCTAATTCAGATTAAGACTCACGTGGATCGACCTGCATTGGTAGTGGATGGTCTGCACCTAAAATGAGTTCGAGATCCGGTTGATGGTTGCCAAAGACATGGTCCAACTCAGCAGTATGAATACATCAGCAATAGCTATGGAGGGTTGATTTACCTACTTTCAACAAGAAATTCGGTTTAGAGAATTTTATTGATTGGATTGATGAGTTGGAGAGATTATTTGGGTACTTAGAAATTGTAGAAGATCAGAAGGTTAAGCGAGTAGCTTATCGACTTAAGGGTAAAGTAGCATTTTGGTGGCAATTGTTATGCAAGGATCAAACATGTCAACAGAAGCAAAAAATTTGATCATGGGCAAAGATATATGAATTATTGAAAGCTCATTTCCTTCCCATATATTATTACTAGTCGTGAACACCGTGCAAAGCACGATATATTATTTTTTCACCTGCTACAATAATCCTGATTTTTAAATGCTGCAATAATATTTTTAAAATTTTTTGAATTGTTACAGTTCCCGCCTCTGCTACAGTTTTTTTAAAATGCTACAGTATTCCCATGTGTTACAGTGATATTTTTTCAAAAGTTACCATAATCCCTTCCCTATTTGCTACAGTAATAATGCTACTGTAGCATTTACTGTAACATGAATAGTAAATCTTGGGTTCTCCCATTTGTATAGAGGAGTAGATGTGTTTAATCGATATCTGAGCTTAAACTAACTATGATCATAATAACATCAAGCGTGTCCCTAAGCAAGACCTTGAAGTTATGAAGAGGACTGAAAAAGTAACAAAGAGAGGAGAACCACATAGGAATCATAATATCTTCTGTATGAGATGAACCATGATGTAGAAGACTTGTGATGTTATCATTGATAATGGCAATAGCAAAAACCTTGTCTCTTGGCGTATGGTGGACAAGTTAGGCTTGAATATAGACTCTATGCCCTGCAAGATCGACTGAATTTACAAAGGCAATGATGTGTAGATCAATGAGGTGTATTGGGTATCTTTTTCTATCGAGGACAACTATGTTGATGAGGTGTCGTGTGATGTGGTCAAGATGTATGCTTGTCATATGCTTTTATTTAGGCCATGATAGTTCGATGTTCGTGCTGCCCATACAAGAAGAGACAATGCTTATATTTTCAAGAATGATAGATATCTAATTGCACTCATGTCACTTACAGAAAAGAAGCCGTCCAGAAAGAAACCACTGAGAAGAATAGACTTGTGGTGGAAGACAACGACATTTTAGTAGAACACTTAAAGCAATTTGAAGAGGTCTAATTAGAAAAGAAGAATCTACTTTTGCTGAAATTCCTCCTAGTGTGCAAACACTCGTTATGTATGAGATCCATGATGATGATGGTGATGTGATAGTGAAGATGGATATTATGCATGATATTCCCCAATAGGTTGTGAGCAATATTGCACATATTGATGTTGCCCCGATAGAGGAAAATGATAAAATAGAGTGTGAGGTAATTTATGATATGTGTAAATTGTTTGTTAGAGAGCTCAAGGTAAAGGAGATAAAAGAATTACATATGGAGTTTGAGGGAAAATTTTCTTCTTTGGAAGGAAAAATTGTGAATAATTTCGAGAATAGTTTGATGATACTTTTGGCACTAGAATATGAGAAGCAACATGTTGCATATTTTGAGAAATTTTTTAAATCAACTACAGATCAATATGTCGTTAATAAAATACACATGATGTGTGAAAGATTCATACACAAATTTGATTCACAAAAAGACCAAGACGTGGAGGTAAAAAAACAAATGAAGAAAATCAATGTTAAGTATAAGAATGGTGCTGATCGACGCAAAAGAAGAAAAATATTTATCAATAAATCTATTATTTAAGAAAATATAAGCTCGTGGTTGAGCTTCTTTCAACAAGAAGAGACTGATGTAGGATGCACAACAAGCAAATTAATAGAGAAGTGGGACATTCATGAGTCAATTATAAATGCAGATGGATTATTTACTTGCTCATAAAGAAACAACTATATCTCCCAATCTGAAAGCCATATTCTAAAATATTATATATAAAAATCACCTATCTCAACAAGTTGAAGCTATCCAGATTGATAGATTCCTAGAATGATATCAGTATCACTGGCTTTTGCTAAAAATTAAAAAATAATTAGCACTTAGTTTATTTTTAGTAATAAAGTTGGAGTCTGTTTGGATTTAGAAATAAATTCAATTTAGGAATTCATATTGGACTAATTTGTTTCCTTTATTATTAGAAGTCTTTTAGGTAGGATTTGATACTTTCTATTTTTTTATAATTTTAATCTTGTTAGGAGTCTATTTTGTTATTCTATTTAAGAATAGCTATGTAACCCCAAAATTATTGGATAACTTTCATCAATAAAGTTCGTCTTTATTTTATTTTCTTTATGGATTTGAAGCTCTTTGTGGATTCGAAGATTGTTCTTTATGGTTTCAAAGAACAACGCTTGGTGAATTCTTAGGTTTATTACATTCCGCACTGTGTTACAAATCCATTTAAAATGTGCTCTATTTTTGGGTGGTGTGATGGATTTTGTAAAACAAGACATCGTAAACAAGCTTGGTTATACTATTGGCGAATTTTGTATTCATTATTTGGATGTTTGTGTGAGAATAAGGGGCTATCTATTCAAGATTGTGAAAGTACCCTAGAGGGGGGGGGGTGAATAGGATATTTGCTAATCTAATCTGAATACGATGCCAATTTAAAACTTACTAATAATTTCCTAGCAATATGATGTATACAAGAGATATATACAAGGATATATAATGAATAATAGGTGATATAAACAATGAGATAATACGAGTGCGCCAAAGACAAGCACAAACACAGGAATATGTTCACGGAGTTTGGTCACCCTCGACCTACGTCTCTGCTCTTCACCCTCGAGGAGATTCTCCACTAATCATAAAATCAACTACATAATCAGTTTCTAGCTCACAGAAAACTTTTACAATATCACATAATTATCAATACCACAAGACACTCCTCTAAGTGTTGGTCTACCCGTGTCACCTTCCTCAAGTTCTTGGATTTACTACCTCTCCCTAGACTTTACAACAAACACCACTCCTCTTAGAATTGACCACGGTCTCTCCTAACCATTCCTCTATGTGACCTTCTGTACAACGTGTTCTTCACTATTAAGTGCAAATATAAGATTTGTTCTCTAATACAAATTGAGAACGAAATGAAAGCTCACTCTTAAAGAATCACTCACCACAACCCAAATATACAATATGTGAAAATACTTAAGCTCAAATAGGTTGTGTGTGAAATCAATGAGTAAAAACAAAATCAAACTTAAATTAATCTAGCAAATATAAATATAATAATTTGAATATAAACAAGCTAGATAATTTGAGTTTAGAAAACTTCTCCAAGAACAAGAGAGATAGAGATTCGAAGAATGATTCTCAAAACCAAAATGATCTCCTCCTCTTGTAAAATTTTTTGCAAACAAAAACACACTTCAATCTTTAAAACAAACTTGTGTAAACTCACTTAAACATCTATGAGAAATAAATGAGAGTTGAGGGCTTTTTATAGCCTCTCAAACTACCAAAAACCATAAAAAACGAGTCTGGAAAACTAGTCGTTACAGTATCGTCGGTCGACTGATGCACTGTTTAGTCGACTGATGAGTTGCCCGTTGGCTGATTTTGGAAAGTCATCAGTTGACTGATGCAATCCATCAATCGACTGAAAACACTATTCAGTCGATTGATGGAGATCGGTTGACTGAGCAGAAACTTTTTAGTAATTATAGAGTAGTTTATCAGTCGACTGATGCATAATGTCGGTTGACTAAAACAATATTCAATCGACTGATGAAGGTCGATCGACTGAGCAGAAATGTTTTAGCAATTGCAAAGCAGTTCATCGGTCGACTAATGAACAGTGTTGGTCGACCAAAAAACATGCTCAGCCTAGTTTTCAACAGAAAATCTGATATTCAAAGGTGTATTAAAAATAACAAATAAATTCCCAAAAATTATGAAACTTGAGAAAATGTTTATATGCATGAATATAAACATGTTAGAAAAGAAATTTTTGAAATATCATTCCTTGTTTGGGAAAACTTATCGTTTTGCAAAAATCTTAAAAAATACGAGTTTGTTTAAACACTTGATTTTGACAAAATGATTTCAAACACATTTGGAAATTCTTTTGAATGGATTAATAGACATTGTAAAATATATAAAACATTATTGTTAAGTAATAATCTAAAGACTCGATATTTTCTCAAAAACACTATTATTACGACAATTACGTGTGTGTAAAAAATTAAGCTCTAAGCATAACACACAAAGTATAATTCCTAAAGCTATTATACCCAAGTTGATGTGCTAAAAAATTAAGCTCTAAGCATAACACACAAAGTATAATTCCTAAAGCTATTATACCCAAGTTGATGTGCATGAAGCTTGATCCACAAAGTATAATTCCTAAAGCTATTATACCCAAGTTGATGTGCATGAAGCTTGATCTTGAATCTTTGACTTAAATTGCGTTGGCTTCATTCCAAATATCGTTGTTATAGTATAAATCCTTTCAACCTGGATACACATTTGAGAAAACAAAAAATACTAGAAAAATACAATTATAAATTTTTTGTTAATCATCAAAACTAGATTAGAAAGTAGGCTCATAAACATGAGTCCTAACAGATTATAATCTTTTATTTGAGAAATCATTCAAAAAATTAGAGGGTGACATGCTAGCGCAGTGTTCTTTAGAGTGTTTATAGTTGGTTAAAATATGCCCAAGCTTAGTGTAAGGCAAAGAAATGAATATATATGGGCTAAACACTTCACATAGCCCCCGACACAAGCTCATATTAAAACCCACCCAAACAATAACGAAGTTCACCCAATGTTCAAGTGGACTTCACCCCTTGAGACCTAAGTGGGCTACGTCATCCACATTTGAAAGAACATGGGTTGTCAACATGGCGAGCTTCACTCGGAATTCTGTAGAAAGTTTCGTCCAGAACTGCTCAGCGATCTTTGCCTTTTGACTATTGTAGGCGAACCTAGCCATTGGCCGTTTCAAGAGCTATTTTTAGGGAAACAATTCTCCTCATTATCTCTTAAGTTAATAGCCTTCTTAATCCACATTTAATAGCCTCAAACTCTCTCTCTCTCTCTCTCTCTCTCTCTCTCTCTCTGTCTCTCACTCTCTCTCTCTCTCTCTCTCTCTCTCTCTCTCTCTGTCTCTCTCTCTCTCTCTCTCTCTCTTTCTTTCTCTCTCTCTCTCTCTCTCTCTCTCTCTCTCAGCCTATAAGAGGATGGGAGATTACTCATTTTGGGGCGTAATCTAGAACCAGTGTTGACTAAGATCAAGACTTAGCATCTACTACCGACTTTCAGTTTTCTTTGGATTTTATCATCTTCAGCAGCATCTAATTAAAAAGTGACTCATTACCTTAGTCGGACCGTCAAGGAAGTTCGACACTCCATCAGCACACAGAAAAGAACCGTAGGAAATATAAAATTTTTCCTTTGTTTCATCGTAAACTTTGAATTGTAATCTGTGTTAACTGCTATTCAAAAGATCAGAAACAAGATGGCGACTCCACTGGGAATTTTCTTCTCAACCGACAAGAAGATTGTGTCAATAGTCCAACACTAGGGTCTTAGTGTCTTTTGCTAAATCAATGGTTATTAAATTTGACCAAGTAAGTTCAAGAAATTTATTTTCTTTGACAATTTATCGACAACTACCATTAGGAGTTGTCGCAAGATTTCCTGTAGTGTGAGAACAGTGCAAAATTGACCCTTACACCTATTAAGGTGAAAGACAGTCTAAGCTTTACTGGAAGCCAAACAAGTTTTGCCCAGAGCGTGGAAGTATCGAACCCTCACTTCAGTTGAGAGTCAAGACATCCATACATCTTTTGATTTTGGGCATCATTCGACAACCCCTTAGGGGTTTATTTTAAGGCATCTCGCAATGCTCTCCACGCTTTTTAACAAGAGCAAAGAGTAGGGTTAACCTCCAACTCAAATCCCACAAGAGAAAAATATCACTTATGGTGATTCTTCATCTAAATCACAAGTTTCAACTAGTAATAAAGATCTGATTGACCATGCTAGCGGAAGGTCAAAATAATATCATCATAGGCGATGTTCCCTTGCTAAAATCCAAAGAGGCAAATTGTCTTTAACGGGAGCAATTGACCAAGCCAAGATGGAGCTCCTATTGATTAAGAGTGTTCATTCCTCTAAAGAGGGCATGCCAACACCAACATTGTACGACCTTAAGAGAAATTATCACTGTAGTTCAAATGAATTGCTAATGTAAATCTATTCCTAAAAAGGAATCAAATTTTAATTGTCTCAGCCAATTTCCTGAGCCTTTAGAGGCTATGATTAAAAGACAACGACGACCCAAAAGGGTAAATCTAATTCAAGAATTCATGGTCAATATGACCAGTATCATCTTTAGAGATGAAGAAGAAGATGCCAATAGTCCTTTTGATCCTAGATACTCCTCGGGCATCAGAAGTATACTTCCAAAAACTAACGGGATGAATTGTCACATGATATCGAGACATAGGCAACAATCCCCTTTGATTACTCCTCCCTCTAGATGTGTGCTCCACGAGCTTCATACCAAGTCAACTAACTCCCTATGAATGATGCCAATTCTATTATAACATCAAACGTGACCCATAGCTCAAGTCAAGAGTAACAATGGTTGCAGATATGAAGAAGTGAGAAACTCATGATGATCTTCTACAACAGATGGAAGCTCAAAGAAAACAGTCGGGAAAGTGCATTTTAGTTGATTGAAGAAGATGCTTAACCAAATCTTGCAACTTCTCAACCCTAACCAAGCTCTTCAAAAGGGAAACGACCAACTGTTGAGATCTTTTTGGAGAAAGAGCAATCTCATCATGAAGATACATATTGTGTCAATTCGAGATCATAGATCTCCGCACCTCTTAAACCAAGTAACAAGGCAAAGGTCCTTGATGACCTCTAAAAATAGCTCAACGCTCTCACACAGTGAATAGAGCTAAAGAATGTTGGAATTACCTTACCTTATCCCATCGAGTAGGATTCTGTTCCCTATATGATGAAGTTCAAGCAACTGATATTACATGCATTTGATGACAAAGGTTCTCCAAACCATCACATCCACTACTTTCACTAACAAATAGAGAATGTAGTTGGGAATGCCTCCATCAAGGCGTGGTCTTCATTTGTACCCTTCAGGGGGTAGCCTTTAATTGGTTCCAAAATCTACTTGAAGGGTCAATTAAGTCTTTGGCTGGTTTGGAGTCTCAGTTCCTCTCTCAATTCCATGAGGAGCAATCATGTGTGACTATGGATAGACTTATTTTTGAAAGGCAAAGGGATGATGGCTCAGTCAGAGACTACATTAAACGACTTCGTAATTTGAGCTTGTGTTGCTGGGACATGCCATTGTTGATGCTACTTTAGAGGTGTTAGCATAATTTCTTGAGCCGTATAAAGGTTCACATGGGCATAGTTAAAGTTCACACTTGGAAAGACTTAATGGAGCAAGCCGAGATTGTAAAAAAAGAAACTGACAGAATGCTTCACCATGTTCGATCCCTGCTCAAAAAAAAAGGGTAAGAACAAATAGTGACAATCATCCAAGTCAAAAGCTAAGGAGACTTTTGTCGTTGAGGTAAAAAAGTCTGATAGTCCAAAGAAGGAACCTTGAAAGATTACTCAACGAACCTACTCCTTTAAAGAAAAACACAATGTTACCATCTTTCATGTGCTCAACAAGGGTAATTGGTTGAAGCTCCCTGAAGCCCGATGCCTTAAAGAAATTGGAAAGACCAATGACCCTAACTATTGCCTCTACCACAGAATGCTCGGACACCCGATGAAGAACTTTATATCCTCAATGATAAAATACATATATTCATCAATTTAGGGATTCTCAAACTTTGACCAGAATAAAAGAAGGTTACTGCTAACATGGTGACTCTTCAGTTCGGGTCTATACTAGAAACCCAAGCCCAAAATGGAGTTGCTCTTATCTCTGCTACATGGATGGAAGTGGTCAATTATGACCAACAAGGACGATAGAGTCAAGGTTTTGTCCCTCTCACTACTGTAAGAGGGGAAATAATATGGATTCATCCCGAACTCCTCCAAGATAAGCATTGGGCATCTCAAGAGAAGGTTAAACAAAAAATAAAATCTTGTAATGCCATCTCCACAATTATGGGTGAAAAATTACTACAAGTCTCTTTGCTTACAGATTTGGAGGAGGAGAAAATTATCATGATGGTTCATCCTAATCGAAATCCATTCATAGGGATTGGATCTAGCAAGGTTTATTTTAAGAATTATGATCAGCCATGGCCCTCTAAATAATTGGAACCCATCAAACAAAAGGAGACACGGTTTGACAAAGCATTGTAGCAACTGTTTGCTAGTTCCAAAGCACCTTTCTAGAATAATATCATGGCTCAATTAGCAAACATCTCGGCTCATATAATCTTATACGAACTTCCACATTTGTTTAAGGATACAAGAGAATCTTTCAAAGAAGCTTTGAATGTTAGTGAGGTATTTCTCACTCACAAACACAAGCTACCCAAGATGATGATCCATAGTAATGCTTCCAATGCCTTCAGCAAGAGCCTTGCATCATTTTCACCCCGGACGACATGGTCATTAAGGACAATCATCATAACTAACCCTTTTATTACATTGGATATGTTAGTTTAACAAAAATTGTGTAGATTCATATTCATCCTAGGTCAGCCCTGAGCATCATCCAGTGAAGGTTGCTCAGCTTCTTAGGCATACCCCTTTATATGCTCTTGAAGATAACTGCTACCATCTTTGGATTCAACTCCAGCAGTAGCCGATCACTTGGAAAAATATGACTTAAGTGTCTGATTGGCAATCTGAAGAGCAAGGTGACATGTTATGCCATTAATGTTGAAACTACCTACAACCTGCTCCTTGAACGACCTTGATTTCATTCCAATATGATCATCCCCTTGATATTTCATCAATATTTCAATTTGATGATGAACAGGGGGTTCTACAAAAGGTCGATGCTGAAAAGCATCCCTTCAAGGGGGTTAAGAATTAATTTACCAATTCTCTATTGTATGATGAAAAGTTACAATCAAATTGCGATTACTAAAGATTCAAATAGTTGTGATGAAGCAGATAATGAATCTGATCCTATCTAGGACATGGAGCCTCTTATGATCACCTTAGAAGTTCTTTGTACAAACCAATTAGTCGAAAATTAGGCGACTGAGTTTTTTATGATAATATAGAGATTGCTTATAATTATTCTTCAAACTCTAAGCATAAAAGCTCAGAGATTAATGCTTCATTGTGTAGGCTAGCTTTAGAATCAATATTGTACATGCCTGTAAGTGAGCTTAACTAACTCATAAACCGATGGACCACTTAAAAGATGCTACATTCATAGTTCATGGTAGAAAGAGCACACATGATCCTACCATCTTCAGAAAGGTCAATCCACGACTGTATTTATCAACTTCAGATGATGAAGTTGAGGCGACACTCGAGTTTTCTCACTACAGCCAGTAGTCTCAGCATATAAGAACAAAAATAGTGTACGATTTCACCCTAAAGCAATGGTTTAACTTTGACCAAGGACCGCAAATTCCCCTAACCCCCTTTGTACCAGAAGAAAAAGCCATCGACTATTATAATCGAATGAAACATGGACTTTAGTACATTTCCCTAGAAGCTAACTACAAACAAAGAGCAGCGCCCAATGATTTTCTTAGCAACACTTAAGACATGTCTAGCTGGGATTCTAATGCTAGTGTTGGCGCCATGTTTGGAAAACTCACAACGAGCATAGTTTGATATAGTTTAACCATGAATATCGATGCATATGAAGTATTTGAGGACTCTGAGAATGATCCTTGGGAAAAACACTTTGGAGAACAGTGGAAATCACGTTTCGAACATAGTGAGTGGCCCACTAAGGATAAGGTGGTCCAAGTAAATGTAAGAGATGAAACTAACCCCAAACCCACCTTTATTAGCAACATGCCGTTGAAAAAGAGGAGCTTATATCTCTCGTTCGAGAGTATATCGATGTCTTTGCCTAGAGTTACAAAGATATGCCCGGGTTGGATCTAGAGGTAGCTATGCATAACCTCAATATCGATCCAAATGTTAAGCTGATCAAGCAACAACAAAGACAGTTATGTCCTATATTGATGGAAAAAATCGAGAAAGAAATCTACAAACCCATTGAATGCAGATTTATCCATGAAGAACAACATCCAGATTTGTTGGACAATATTGTCGTGGTGATAAAAGAGAATAGTAAGATTCAGGTCTGTATTGATTTGAGAGATCTCAATCTTCCTATCATGGATGTTATAGTTGATAATACTTGCAGGTTTGATAGGATGTTACTCATGGATGGTTTTTTCGGATACAACCAAATCAAAATGTATCTGAATGATCAAAAGCACATAGCTTTCAGGATATCTTTTGGAGTATACTGTTATATAGTAATACCCTTCAGTCTGAAAAATGCTAGGGCTACCTACCAAACATGCAATGAACATGATCTTTCGTGAGCATTTGCACAATATGGTAGAATGCTATGTTGATAACCTTGCAATCAAAAGTTGTCACAAAGGAGATCATTTCAATGACTTGAGAACGATGTTCGAAATAATACGAAAACACCAGCTCAAGATGAATCCAACCAAAACTTTCCTGGGGGTATCATCAGGCAAATTCCTTGGATTCATTATAACATCTAAAGGAATACACGTAGGCCCAGAGAAAGTTAAGACCATACTAGAAGTGCCACCTCTGAGAAATCGTAAAGAGCTCAGAGGCTTATAGGGATGGTTAGCTTAAATCTGTAGATTCATAGCTAATCTATCTGGAAAATGCCAATCACTCCAAAAGATGATGAAGAATGGTGTTTCATTCATATAGGATGAAACCTGTCAAAGAGCTTTTGATGATATTAAAGTATATCTCATGAAGCTACTGATCTTAGCTGCACTAGTATCAGGTAAATTATTCCTGATCTACATCAGAGCTATGGACCATTCTTAGCCAAATTATGATTGATGCTAAACATTGCTACAATTCGGTTGAAAAAGAATGCCCAGCTCTGGTGTTTACAGTTTACAAGATGCGGCACTACTTACCTGGCCAATCCATCTATGTCATCTCGAGAGTTAATCCTCTATGAATACTCATGACAAAATCTGGATCCCTAAATTCCAAACTTGCTAAATGGGTCGTATTACGTTTTCCGTGCGGCATGCCATTTCTACCACCTAAAGTAATTAAAGGCCAAGCAATTACCAACTTCTTGGCAGATCACCCCATCCCTGAGTCTTATAAGCTCCATGAAGACATTCCAAATGGGGCATTCGAATCAAATATCATTTCTAACCACTAAGTGTGGCAGCTATGCTTTGGTGGTGCATCACGATGTAATCATAAATGGATGATTGTTGCATGAGTAGGGTAGGACTCATTGATCCCCATGGCCATGACCTTCTCCGGGGTTATTCATTAACTGAGCCACGCTCCAACAATATGGCTGAATAAAAATGCCCTCATAATCAAATTGAACTTGCTTAAGAAATTAGGGTGAAATATTTTAAGGCTTACGATGATTCCAAATTGATTGTCAATTAGATAAAGGAAGAATATGAAGTTTGGCATAACAACCTCGTATCTTATCATGAAATGATGATGAAGCTCGCTCAATCATTCGAATGCTTCCACATTAATTACATAGCTGCCTTGAGAATACTAATGTAGATACTTTGACATCACTCGCAACTACTCTCACCTTAACATCCAAGTCTACTAGGCAGATTACAGTAGATAGCCATCAACTATGCTCTCCAAAACAAATTTTGAAGGCTAATGATGTTCATGTCATGCCTAGCCCCTTCAAACCAAATGACTGATGTTATCTGATCATTGACTATGTCTTACACGGTATATTGCCAAACAATACAGAGCAAGAAATCCCTGTTCAAAGAAGAGCCTTATAGTTCTTTATGATTCTGTCATGCAAACACTATACTACAGATTGTTTGATCGCATATTGCTCTGATGCTTATCAGTGAAGGAATCCAAAAGGCTGTCAAAGAAGCTCATGATGGTATGTGAAGAGCTCATCAATTGGGGCCTAACCTCTAAGACTAACTTCAACGTTTAGGCTATTATTGGACAATGATGTTTACGGACACAATGGCCTATGCCAAGCGATATCGTGCATGCCAATTACATGTTGATTTCTACATCAACCTTTACAAGAATTACATCTAACAGTTGTCTCATGACCATTCGAAATGTAGGGAATGGATATCATTGGGCCAATTAGTCCACCATTTCTTATTGACCACTACTTCATCTTGGCTATAACTGATTACTTCTCTAAGTAGACCGAAGCCATTTCACACAGAGAAGTTAAAACTTCTAATATGGTTTAGTTCCTGAAACACCACTTCATCGATCGATCAATTTGACGTCCCTCGAAAGATTGTTAATGGCAATGGTCCATAATTTATCGGTAGACCATTTTTTAAATTTTGTGACAAGTTTTGGATCTAAGATGTGGCCTCTATGCTGCATAACCTCGCTGCCAATGGTCTAGCTAAAGCATTCAACAAGACCATAATTAAGCTTCTCAATAAGTTCGTCTCTTCCAACAAACATGACTGGTATGAGAAGCCATGAGAATGTTAATGGGCATATCGAACAACAGTCCACACTCCCATAGATGCTACACCTTTCTTTTTGGTATACAGATGTGAAATTGTAGTACCGTTAGAAATCTAAGATTCTGTCATTGAGAACTGCTCTTGTGAAAAAATGACCAAGGAAGAACTTCATCAAAGGCATCTCCAAGAGTTAGAGGCATTAGATGAGTTGATTCCTAGAGCTCAATAATAAATTGAGGTTTACCAGTCTCGAATCTTGAGAACCTTCAACAAAAGAGTCAGAGAACGATCCTTCAAAGAAGGCGATATGATCTTAACTATTTGTCGACCCATGGTTATGATGCACAAGATAAAAGATAAATTCTAACCCAAGTGGGAAGCCCTATTTATAGTTGAGACTGTCTACTCAAATGGAGTGTATCGTCTAACTGATCCAAATAGCAATATGCTTATAGCACCAAGAAATTTCTTAAAAAAATTACCCTTGAGTTTAGTCTTATTCATCTCCCCATAGAAGATATCAGTCATATTTAAATTTCTATCTTGAGCCATGAGAATCATTTCTTAACAAAATTACCAATTTCAACAAAATTTCATAGCGAGATATTAAGTTAACACTACACTTCTATTACCCTAGAAATCTCTTGCCACTGTTATGTTAATATTACACCTCTGAATGGTTTGTATTTCTTAGAACCTGACTGGTTAACATTACAACTCTGTCGGTTGTTCTATCTGACTAGTTAATATTACACCACTATCATCCTATTACTTAAAATCGATTAGTTAACATTAAACTTCAATTGATTTTCACTACCCTTAAGTTAACATTCCACTTCTAAAAGGTAGTCATTCCTTGGACTCCCTAAAACTGATCGGTTAACATTAAACCTCTATTGACTGTTCTATTCAACATGTTAACATTACACCTCTGTCTAATTTTCTCATTGTTGTCATTTTAATGTTACACCTCTAAACAGTACTAACTCTCAATACTTGATATGTTAACACTACATCTCTATTAGTGTATCTTTAGCGACTAGTTAACATTACACTTTTTGTCGACTTTCCTCTTCATGTGGGTGAGTTAGTTTCCATAACTTGACCATTTTCCCCATAGAGTCATTCATGATTCTAAAATTTACAGGACATATTAACAATACACCTCTATCATACTGGCATACCAAACCGAAATAACAAAAATTCTTTGGTAGACCAAAGCTATTATAAAAAGGAGAATAATTTTGTTTTACCCAATAATAATAGTAAAAGGAGGGGCTACTAATGACATAAGGATTAATTATGATCAATATGTTTGGCCATTTCTGTGTCCCTTGCTTCAAGGGTACCCTTCAAGGCTCGTTCTTTCAGAATATCCGGTTCCATTAGGATTGTTTGAATTCTAGAGGCTTCTAATAAAGCTTGTTCGGTCTACAGTTAAGACGCTTTGTGTGTCCACTTAGTGACCAATTCAGAGGACTTAATTCCAAGCTCTTCTTTCTACTGTTGTGCTACCTCTAATCTAGCTTGAGCCTCGGCTATAGCAACTTTTGCCTCGTTAATGTTAGCCCCCTGCTCAAGAACAGCACTAGCAACCTCAACATGCTTACCATCGATCTTTACAAGATGGGTGGTCAGCTCTTGAAGTCTTCCTTAGGATTCCACTTCCTCTTTGTAAGTAGCCTCTTCAAGCTCATGATATTTGATTGTGAGGTGGCATAATTCAATATCCGCAATAGTGGCAATGTTAGCCCCATGAAGGCATTGCAATTCTTGAAAGGGAGCTCAACTTCGCTGATCACTCCCTTGTACGGCTTAGCATATTTAGCTCTAGCGATTGATATAAGACTACCAAGCTGACTCCCCAATAAGGGATTAGTCCAAGAAGATAATCCTCTTAGCCGATAAGGCATTTTCAATACTTTGGTTGAATAATTTCATTGGACTTTCAATCAAAATCTGGATCTCTGATTCAATTGAATCATCAGAGTTTGGAGATTGAGGAGAATGAGGAATTCCTATATGACTTGATGGATCCACCTCACTCAAAACTACAAATGCGTCAGATGCAATTAAAGGTGTGGCCGAAGAGACCTGGATCTGACTACTACCCGACATGAGAAATGATGCAAGTGAAGCTAACATGCTTGAGATATCAATCGTGGTAGAGGCAGATGGAGTCGAGGTTACTAATGGTATGGAAGGTTGTGTTTCTAGTCTTTTGTATTGCAATTAGCTTTGATAAAAAAGAAACAAGAAAATTTTTCTTTAGACTGGGTTCTTTGCTGCATGTCGATGAAGCGTTGATCTTATACCCCATTACAGTCTGACTAAAATGATAGATCTGTTGCTATTCATTTTTGACTTGATTTGCTTTGAAGATAGCTCAGCCTTCTCTTGAAACCCAGAAAGAAAGAGAAAGTATTAATTCTGTGTGTGTATGGGGGTGTTTGATCTCTCTATTGGTGATCCTTTTTTCTTGGTGTCTCGAATGAACAACCTCCTCCTCTTATAGACTGAGAAAGAGAGATAGATAGATAGATAGATAGATAGAGAGAGAGAGAGAGAGAGAGAATTAATGGCCTTTAACTATGGATTAAGTGGCCATTAGAGAGAGAGAGAGAGAGAGAGAGAGAGAGAGAGAGAGAGAGAGAATTAATGGCCTTTAACTATGGATTAAGTGGCCATTAAAGTAGGAGATAATGGGGGAGTGGTTATCCCCTTGAGAACAGCTCTCAAATAGCTGATTGGCGAAGTTCACTGATTAATTGGTTGGCGAAGCTCGCTGAAAGTATTTGGGTGAGACTCACTTGGACGTGGGTGAGCCGTTACTTTTGAATCATGGGTGACATAGCCCACATGGTAGTTGTTAGTGAAGTTCGTTGACATGAAATGTTGAACTCTACGTGGTTCACTTTTGACTTGTTTGGATTGAGGCGAAGTGGGTTGTATGGTGATGTTTGCATGCTTATTTGAGTGAGCTTCGTCATAGCCTATTGTGGGCTCAACTTTGAGCCCATTTAAAGTGTTTAGCCCATGAGTCTTTACTTCTTGGTTCCAAGCTGAATATTGGCCTAGGTAGAATATATTTTAACCATCTATAAAATCTCACCCAAAGTTTTTAAGATCTTGCATTTGGGTTGTGGCATGGATTGAAATGCTTTAGGTAATAGCTAGAGGTGTACTATTAAACGTAGCTTGAGTCATCTTATTTGAGTTAAAAATTATCTTTAATCTACTTAGTTGCTAGAAGTGTACTATTGAACATGAGTTCCTTTACTATAGACTTATGTTGAAGGCTCAATGATGCTTGTACTCATCCAATTCTATGTTTAGAATGAAATTGCTCACCCTAATGTTAGGGCGAGGTTAAGACATTAATGAAGTTCAGTTGATTCTTGATATCGACGAGATTCACCTTACTTTGAACTGTGTGGATGAAGTTCATCGATTACTAACGTTCGTTAGCTGGTGATAATTGTTGAGATTACGCCTTTGGATTTGCACCATGGTCTGTGGCTGAGATCTCTTGATCAAGGATTCATGAATTTGCCATAGATTTGACCGTGTTTTAGGCTAAGATTTAGCCTCTTTGTTTGGTCCTATCAAATCTTAAAAGAATGTAATTTGTTTGGAAGTATATATTTGGAAAAATCTATAAATAATGCTATTTCCTTCTAAATTCTTCACCTATATCTCCTCCATGTCTAAGTCTTTGTCGCTTGGATCAGAGATGCCAAAATAAAATAGCTCCAATAGGAGCTCGCCCAAGTAGGGGGTAATAAAGCAGATGAACTCTACATACTCTACTAATAGGTGGATTTGCATTTGGCTATGAAGGCCAAACTTTAGCAGATCGCCGAGAATCCATCAAAGGCTTGGGGCAAGTTGAATCGTGATAAAGACATTTTGAGTTTCAAGTGCCATGCTCTGTGTAAGGCTATTCGACGACTGAGATGGTGGTTGAAGAAAGAACCATGGAGCTCCACAAGCAAAGACTCCAACAGTCATTAGGTTTTACAAATGTGAACCTAAAACATAATTAGATAACGTTCGGATTTCCTAGGCCCGATGTCATATTTTGTTTGCAAGAAGTGTTTCTTTCTCTTAATATGTTCTAGTTCAGAGCAATGAGGACACTTCTTGTTTAATAGCTCTTTTCCCCCTTGATATAGGACCTGGGAAGAAGTAAGTAGGATATATTTTCTGCATGGAGAGAAACATAACTCCCCAAGTTCTGTGAGATTAAAGGAACAAGGGCTCTGTATCTTGATGCAGCTCATAGCTCCTTTATGTTCCTTAGCTGTCAGATTATTCATAGTTAGAAGTATAGAGTAGGCTCTTGATTTTAGTTTCTCCTTGCCTCTGTGACTATTGTTGAAGTTAGAGTAGCAAATAACAGCAAATACCATCATCCCTGTAATCAGATAGTCTGAATGTTACCTTTATGTAGTTGAGTATTCGACCAATAAAAATGAGCTTTCTTCTGAAATTGCCCATCCTTGTATGCTTGATCTGTATAATCTTTACTTTTACAGGAGATTTGAACTCTACATAGAGTTGTTGTGTTAGAAGCGAAGCTATGTGTTTCTTTATGTTGGAGAGAGTCGAACTAAATTTCAGTAAGTAGAGTCTCAAACAAATTGAGTTAGAATTTTCTCAATTTGGAAACTTAATGAAGTTCATCATCTCATTTCGTCAAAGTTTCACTTCAGCACCCAATTGATTGGGGAGAAATCCATTCACTTAGCTTGAGTAACTGTTAACTGGGCAAAGCTCAATAAATTGGTTAAGTGAGGCTTAGTGATTCTATTATATGAGACTCGGTATGATGATTTAAAATTTGAATCCTCAATTTCTATGCCTAAAATTATGGAAAATGTTATTCATAGCGAGATTCTCAGCAATGTTCTAGATGAGAATCTTTGGTGAAGCTCAAGACAAGATTCATGGCAAAGCTTAGGGTGAAAAACTTTGGCGAAGTTTAGGGTTAGCCTATAAATAGAACCGTTTACCTCTTTTCTTTTTTACTCTGATTTTCAAAACCCTAGCTTCATTTAAACCCTAGATTTCTTGAAACCCACTGAAAGTCTCAATACCAATATCTAATGTCTCCTCATCATGCAATCTTAAGAGGAAGAGGTGTTGTAGGGAGCCTCGCCGGCCAAGAGTTGATGATACGCCGACACAGTTGGAGATGACTATGGGTAAAATTTAAACCCAACCATGACGATCTTTAGATCTACCAAAACACAACCTCAATCAGGCTTTAAATAGTGCCTTCATCACATAAAGTTTATTTGCGGCCAAAGGTGAGATATTTATGACTACTCACGGTCTCATTGATGAGCTTTTCTCGGTGATGGTGAAGTTCTATCAGCGACCATCAATGGTGCTCGACGCGACGAGCTTCACTTCTCATGCGAAACGTGTGGCCATTAGCCTATTAGGATTTTGGGCAAACTTCATCTGTGTGAGGCTCATGATTTTAGTTTGAGCGACCTTCGTTTGAGAGAGGTTAGCCAGTTTGATTTGAATGATCTTCGCCTAGCGATGCTCGCCAGTCTTATCTACTTGGTGGATTTGATTGTGGTGCTGAAGTTCACTACTATCAGCATGAACTTCGCTCACACTGTTAACACATAGCTAAAATGCTAGTTCTGTAATGACTTTCACTTATGAGCAAGCTTCACCCATGGTTATCTTGGCAAGCTTTGCATTTGAGTGCAAAGATTTGATTGATTTCTTTTAGTCTTTGTCTTCTAATATATTTTTGTATATTTTTGTGTAGTTTTTTGTCAAAAGATCCTGTCAACCGTCACAACCACTTCGATGATGATGGGACTCATGATTCCAAAGTGAGGCATGCTTTTGATGGGCGCATCCCTCCATACCTAGAGCATAACAGCTAAGAACGAATTAACACGACCCAGTTGGGGGACTATCAAACTCTTAGGGAGATCATAATGGATGCCAAGTTCTCCATTCCCAAAGAGGAAAAATCGAGGAAGCCTCATTTTTGTTTGGAGAGGTAATTCTAACGGCACCTCCATATTTAACTGGAAGAATGAGCACGGGTATTACATCTAAGGGGACCATCACTATTTCCTACCAGTGATAGAGCGACAGGTACCTTTTATGTACTTGCAACATGTCACCGTGCCTCCCCTGATGCGCTTCACCCTCACCAATAAAGAAGATAATGTGAAGGTAGGCACTTTGAAGTACGACGGTGACTTCCATTAGGAAGAACACTTCAGGGTTAACATTATAGGTCTGCGTCCTGGCTTTGTTCAAGAGGATGCCCATATCAATAAAGTTCATGTAGTTCCAAATATATTTGGAAATAAACTTGCCAAAATTGATGTACAGTACACTGATGGGGATACCAGATTCCCTAGTTAGATAAGATCAATGGATACCAAATGGTGGACCCATGTGGTGTGAGCCTCAAAATATGGCCTGGAAATTTATGAGCTAATATTGTACAATATTTGGAGCTGTATAATATCGACAACAACATTTTCCTTACTCCGACGGGTGAAATTAGAATAACTCTGCATTAAATGTATGAAGGGTCGCAACTGCCAATAGAAGACTGTCCATACGAAGAGTTCTTCCTTACCAACGCAGCGTTGGGCACTTTTAAACAAAATGCCTATTTCAAAAAGATGTTTAGGGAGTTAATCCGTCACTTCCTTATCTTCCAAAGGGTCTTCGTGAATGCTAGGGATTGTTCTGCTGTTAATCATGTCCCTTGGGCTAAGTATCTATTCCCCAATGTTACTAAGAAGGGGAATGTCAATTCAATTCATCCCGCGATAGAGGCTAAAGTTGAGACCCAGATTTTCAATGAGGGTCAATTGTTTCATACTGGCGAATTAGATGAATGTGGGTTCCATGTAGGAAATAAAGTTGAAATTTTCTACTATCAAGCCAAGGAGCTGATATCTAAATTAGCTCTACTCTTATGATTCCTTTCAATCTGGTTGAAGGGCTACATTGTGCCATCCTCACCAAAAGATAGTATTTGCATCTTTGTTTTTTTCCCCTACAGTGATGCTCGCCACCGGGTATAGCTTGGCCCTACTTTTGGCAATAGCTAGTTGCATACATCACGGGGTAAGGGAATTGGCTACTAAGTACCTGAACCAAGAAGATAATAGTCTGAGAGATTGGTTCCGAACCCTAGAGTGGAGTTACCGTACACCTATCTGGCGATATAGTATACTTCACACTACACCTTGTTGATGTCAGCTGCTACTCTGAGTGGAGATAGTGTCTCAATACTTTAGAAGTATGAGCACTCCAAATGGACCGTTAAGTACCTTGTAGGGATCCATCGGATCCTTCAGAAGAAAGATCATTATTGCCTCTATTGTTATTTTCCTGAGATGGATGGTACCAACCCTGGAGATAAATTTGAAGATGGTCCAGGTACCGAAGGATTCATTTGCTTAACTAGCTGATACTTCAACTAGCTGGTCAACATTAGACCAGGCCATCTCATCACTTGGCTAAATGGACCTGAGTGCTATATCGAGCCATACTTACCTTGCAGATTCGCTCGTTAGTTCGGATACGACCAACTCTACATTAGAAATTCAAATACAGGATTGTTGCGCACAAGGAGCTTAGTGGACGGTGCCGGGCTTGGCATCATTTTGTTGCTGGAGCTACAGGTACCAGATTCGCAGACCCCCATCATATACCTAACTGTTACATGATGTTGGGTTCTATAAGAACAACTAGGTGTTTTGTAAAACCCCGATAATTTTTGAATGATATATTAATATGAGATTAATTATGATATATGGATATTTAGTATGATAAATATCATTTAATGGTATATGAGTATAATACCTTGTGTTTTGAGTATGAACGAGTTCATACATGAGAGAGAAAAGAGTCGAAACATGCACAATGGCCAAACTCATGAAAAACTAGAAATGCCCAGTCCGGTCGACCGCCATGGTCGACCGTAGCATCTCTCAACAAAAACCCATTGATTAAATGAAGAAATGAATCAAGAAGCCCATTGGAAAATTAAATTTCCAAATTATCCAAGCCCCAAAGAAGAATTAAAGCCCATGAAGCAATAAAGCCAAAAATACCAAGGAATTGCCAAATCATTCTAATGCACAACCAACAATTTTTATTCCTCAAGTGAGCTTGAAGGCCCAAGCCCATCAACAAATAATTCACCCATGAAGCTCCAAAGACTTTGATGTTAGACCCTAGAGGGGGGGTGATTAGGGTCTTATGCTAATCTAATTCCAATTAAAAGCTAATTAAAATTATATAGATCAATATGTTCTTGCAAGAGATAGATATGAACAATAAGAACAATAAGAATATGTTCAAATAAAATATGAGACAAGCAAAACACAAAACACACGGTATGTTTACGAGGTTCGGTCCCCATGACCTACGTCCCCGCTCCTCACCTCGAGGAGATATCCACTATCACAATCCGGTTTGGAAGCCGGAACTTCTACACACTCGGTTTACAAGTTCACCGAAAACTCTCACACTACACAATCACTCAACAATCACACTTTACACACTAAGTGTAGGAACCTAGCCCGTGTCCTCCTCCTCAAGTGCTCGATTACAACCTCTCCCTAGGTTCGTCAATCGACGCCACTCCTATTGGATTTGACCCCGTCTCTCTCTCCTCACACTTCTCTCGGTGTACAAGTGTATTACAAGTGATTCTCGCAAATAAAAGTTAAATACAATGATTTGTTCTCAATTAACAAGTGGGAACACAATGAAGCTCACACTCACTAAATCACACCCCACAACCCACAATATATAATATGAAAATATCAAGCTCAATAAGTGTGTGTGATAATAGTGAATAAAACTCAATAAATAACTTAATGAATATAGCTAATCAAATAAAAGTGAAATAGTAAGCTATATGGAAAGAGTTTTAGAAAAACTTCTCAATGAACAAGAGGAGCTGAAGAATATGATCCCAATGGAATATGAGAGCCTCTTCTTGTTGTAGAAAACTTTCTCTTGAAAACAGATTAACGAAACACTTCTTAAACAGTTCTTAAACGTGATTAATATCTTGCTAAACAGTAAACTTGGATTTCTTGATTGATTAGAGAAGAAGAGCAGCAACAGGGTATATATAGCACCCAATACAACAGCTAGAAATAGGTGAAAGACCAAAAAGCCCATTTGAAAAACTAGCTGTTAGGCTCAGTTTGTCAACTCGTCGGTCGACCGATACGGTCGACCGATTAGTTCAAAAAACGTGAGAAACCGACATGAAATTCGGTCGACCGAATGGATATTTCGGTCGACCGACGTAAATTCCGGTCGACCGGAAAATACTCAAAGAAATTCTCAGAAAACAGACTACCGTCGGTCGACCGTATCGGTCGACCGAAATCTGATATGTGTAAAATGACAGGTTTTGGGTCAGTTTTGAGAATTCGTTAAAAATATCAATTCATATTCAAAAATAGTGAAACTTTGGGGAAAGTTTATAAATGATGAAATGAACATGTTTGAAAAGGAATTTTTGGAAAAACGAATTTCGTTTATGACCACTACCTGTTTTTGAAAAATGATTAGAAAACCTGTATTTTTATGAAAGTGAAAGTTTGATATAGGACTTGTAAATATTCATATATATATTGTGCATATATTATATGTATATAATAAAGTATGAGAGAGCTGTAAACAAGAGATGAAGATATTTTAACAACGTTTAAAGAAAAATCATCTATATGATAGAAAACGTCAAAAAACGTGTTAAGTGTATATATATTGAGCTTAGATATAATCATACTATATATGTAAGTAAACTAAACATATACCTAGGTAAATCCACGCAGATGAACTTGAATCTTTAACACTTTATTAACGCGTGTTCTTTAACACTTTATTAACGCGTGTTGAAATACCTGAAAAGAGAACATAAACACAAAACACTAGAAAACCTATTAGTAATAAATTGTTTGTCAAATCATCATCAAAACTATAGGATCAACAATCTCCCCCTTTTTGATGATGGCAAACAATTTATACATGAATGTAAAGTATACACTGATAATCCACATATAACCCAAAACAAGAATAAATCATACATGACCATATATATAAAACACACATGATCATATATAACAGAATTAATTTGTAAGCTATATATGTGGTAGTTTTCTCCCCCTTTGACAACATCAAAAAGAGGGAAAAATGAAAGATAGGAGCAATGCTCCCCCTGCATATAAGCATAGATAATAGAAGTAGACTAGATGACATCAATAAAGCATATATACAGGAGCTAAACCAACAACTTTCCATCAAACTTATGCATAATAGAAAATATGCAAGAACCAAAACATGGTTATTGTCTTCATCATGCATTGATCATAGAAAGATAAACTAGCATAAGCAATTTTCAAATTATCATTTAGGCATCATAGATGTGCATGAAAATACAAA
>NC_033800.1:115881603-115908617 GCF_001876935.1 Asparagus officinalis
TCCGATTCTCGGAGTGGAGATCCCACTTTTAGTTTCATCCTTCCGGATTCTGGGGGTGGAGATCCCACCCCGAGTTTCTTTTCCAACTGAAGACAGAATATAAAATTCTTCCTCTTCAGTGTTAAAAGATAGAATATAAAATTCTTCCTCTTTCGTTTTCGGGTTTGTCTTTACCCTGAGAAAAGACGTAATTCTCAAATCCGCGCACTTTATGCCCGGGGAATTTTATCTCGATTCCTAAATAGAGATAAGCCTACGCCTAACACGCGTTGCCGGTTTAGTCTTTCACCGAATGAAAAAGATACCAGAATATAAGTCTGGGGACTTTTATCCCGAATCCTAAGTAGGGATGAGTCAGCGTCTAACAAGCGTTGCCGGGTGCCATATTCCCGTAAGAAATGGCGAAGTCTATGTATTCAAAGTCATAGCACCAAGTCTAAGTGAATTAATTCTCTTAGCGCAACGTTACATGTGAAACGGGTTTTAATAATTCACATGCTAGCCCGATTCAAACGGTAATCGGTAAAGGCACATCAAATCCGTTGAAGGCTGGGGGTTTGCCACAAATCCTAAGTCTACGTCTAATACACGCAATTGAAAAAGACACCAGGGTCTAAGCCTGGGGAATTTACCTCGAAGCCTAAGAAGGGGTAAGTCAACGCCTAACACGCGTTGCCGTTTAGTCTACTCCCATGAGAAAGACAAAGCCTATGTATTCAAAGTCATAGCACCAAGTCTAAGTGAATTAATTCTCTTAGCGCAACGTTATGTGCGGAACGGATTCAAAATAATCCGCACACTAGCCCGACTCAAACGGTAGTCGGTAAAGGCTCATCAAATCCGTTGATGGCTGGGGATTTGCCAAAAATCCTACGGGTATCATGTTTGATTATCCCAAATGGAGTAAGACCTCATAATAAAGGAGACATAACAAACAAAATAAAATGAAACTATATATATCTTCTATTGATAAAATTTTTGAGTTTGCAGGTACAAAAGTCGTAGTTAATCTACATGAAGCTTATGTCTAAGAACTTGCTGCTCTAACTTTGATAATTCCACAGTATAAGCTTGCTCAAGTTCGCTCCGTATCGTGATCTTCATGGAGTCTTCATCAGCAGCCAATACCTTCACGGCCTCCGCTTTCATCTTAGCCAACTGCTCCTTAGTAAATGTCAGCTGTCCAGACGTCTCCTCTTGAGCGCGCTCTGCATGTACCCTCGTCATCTTCAAAGCAGCTTGAGCATCCTTAACTGCTTTTAACTCTTGCTCGAGTCGTGCTATAGTGGCATCACCTGACGCAAGAGAGGAATCAATATTATGAAGGGTTGTTGATCTGCCAGCATAAGCCGCTTCCAATTGGTGAACAAGCCCCTCTGCTTCCCGAATCTTAGAATCGGCAGATATTTGAGCTTCGCGCCATGCTTGTAACTTGGCTTCCATCTGAGCGTCTACATATGAAGAAACTCCGGCCGCCCGAAATCCCTTCAGCTTTTTAAGCTCGCACTCGAGGCAAACCAAGTCTGCAGTAATAATGTCCGCCAGGTCTGAATACCCTTGACTCCTTAGAAGAGTCACTTGGGTGTCGAGATATGACTTGAAGAGACTAATAGAAAGCCCGCTACGGAGGAGATTGTCAACCATCTCGTTCACGAACGAGAAGAAAGAGCGAATTTCCATGCGAATGAGCATTTTATCTGGATCGTTATTGGATAGTAGCGCCGTGACGAGATCGTAAAGTTGAGTTGAGAGTCCTAAAAAGAAGAGTAGCCATTTAGGAATATTGATTCAAATGATTTCAAGATGAATATCGAAACGTGGCTCACCAATAACTACTGAAGGTTCTCTAGTTTGACACTCTGCGTTCGACACCCCTTGCACGCTTGTACGAGTTGTCGAAGTTATTGCGGATGTGATAGTCGCAGATGTACCGACTTCTTCAGTTGGTCTTGCGATTTGTTCAACCGGATAGATCCCCGCAGCCGCAGTAGTCATCTCGGTCGCCAGGGTCGTGTGCTGAATTTGGGCCACTGACGACTGAGTTTCCATGATAATTCCTGCCAACAGCAAGAAATCAAGACCCTCGAGAACGTCAGATATCCCAACAATAGTAGTTGTATCAGTCTTAACGACTGGTCCTACAAGAATGACTCCCTTAAGGCTAAGTAAAACTGATAAGGGAATGACTCTCACATAAGGACGAAATCCATACCTGCAGAGGAACCAGCCTCGACGATTGGTTCAACAAGCTCGGGGATTGGTTCAATAACCTCAATAACGGATCCAACCGTTTCAAAGACCGGCTCAACGGCGTTGGTGACCGGTTCGGCAGTTTCGACAACTGGTTCAATAGCGTCTCGGCGAGATTGTTCTGATAACATGTCGTCAAGTAGTCCGTCACTAGAGCCCGAGAGGTCTTGCAAAGGATCAGACGAAAGTACACCGGTTGCATGATGAGAGGTTTCGTTATCACTCGGGCCTTCCATTGGAACATCTGAAGAAAATTCTAAGTATCAAGACATGGAAAGAGAGGTCAAAAATCAGCAATGAAATAAGGAAGTTCACCTCCGGGGATGACGACACGCTCTTCAATCCCAACACCAACAATCGCATCCCGTAGTTTTTCTAAAAGAGCCAGAAGTATGTAAGCAATTAGAGGAGGAACGAGCTCTGAGTCGTTTAATACCCGAGATTGCCATCTAAAAGGTGTACTACCAGTAATGGGAGTACCTGGACTAGCAACCACCGTCGACGAATCAGTTCCAACACCCGTCAAAGCCTGGCCCACGGCCTCATCCGCTTGTGGCATAAGGCATGACTCCCCAAAAAAGCCTATATCGGGAGAGGGGGGGTCGCACATCATCGTGTCTTCGTTATGACCCCCTGGGACATAGAATTTACTAAGTTTGAGGCTTGGTAAAAATGAGAATGATTGAAATATTACCTTCTCCACCAACGGGTGCATCGCCGATCGCCTCCGTTTGAGAAGTCTGAAGTTTAGTGGGGCGCTTGATAGTTAACTTTAACCTTTTTGTGGGCCGGGTCTCTTGGAGATCCACAGGTCTATCTTGTATGGATATGGCAGGTGGCTCAACTTGCGATCCCGCCTGAGCTATGGCCAGAGATTGGGCACGGGTAACGAGGCCACCTCCCTCTTCCTCCTCGGAATCTACATTTGAAAGTTCAACAATCATCCTATTGTAAGTAGGCAAAATTCTCCATTTTTTACGAGCTTTAAGTCGACGAGCTCGATCAGCAATCGACAAGTCCCATAGTTCTTTACAAAAAGATTCAGACAAACCTGCCGCGTTTTCCTCAAAACCACTGTTGACTTCTGTAGCAACACCAGCAGCGAATTCACCTTCTTCGGAAGTTTCCTCTTCAGAAGCAAATGACTCTTCTTCTATTTCCCTCATTTTCTGCTTACCTTTGCCTGAGGGACCAACGAGCTTCTTTTCGTGCCTCCTTCGTTCCAATACATCTTCTCGAACTATCCTCGCAGCGATGCGCGATGCAGCTTCTGTCTTCAGATCCTCAATCGACCGCAGGGGGACGGGGTCGTTAGCGGCCATGATCCATTTGCAGCATAGATAGGTGAGCTCTAAATGACGATCAGTGTTCGGCAGAGAGAACTTGGCACCGGTACAACCCGTTGCATTCCACAGCCAGGCGCGAACGCCATCCACTAGTCCGCCGCAAGTATGAAACTTTGGATTCGGATTCCCGACATATAATTGGTCATATCCGAATTGACGGGCGAACCGGCACGGCAAATAGGGCTCCAAATAGCAGCGCTCCTTTACTCGGAAAAGGAGATGGCCTGGCCTTATGTTCATAAGCCATCTGAAACAGCCGACATCGAGAGAGGTCCGGTCAGTACCGGGTGCTTCTACATCAGCAAGCATCCCGCTATATCTACCAGGAAATCGAGGAAGACATGGGTTGATTACCCAACCCTTGTGCATGTGCAAACTCTTCCTGATATCTGAGAAGGTCCGAGTTGGCCATTTGCACTCCTCATATAGTTGTAGCAGAGGAGTAGACAGATCTGCACTCTTAGGAGGCGACATCAAATCGGGGCGATGAAGAACTAGCCATCCCATCAAATAGGTATAAGGGAATTCCGTCTTCGGCATAGGGATCTTCGCGGATGGGATCTCTTCAGTCTGAGTGAAAGTGGTGGTCAGTTGGCGGAGCCCACGATGAATACCGGCGATCATGGCTGGCAAGAGAGATAGGCTTCTCCCATGAGCAAGCTGAACAGCGGGAAACAATACCTCAATCGGCAAGGCATCTGAAGTTTGATACGGCACCACACATTTCTTCAACCAAAGTGCAATATAGCCGGCCAACAAGGTCTTAGGATGGATGGATTTCTCTACTTGCAATAAGAAAGTCCTGAACTTGGTTCCTGCACAAAAGCGGTCCTGGGCACTCGCGATAGTGTAAGAGCGGGCGTCACATTTTTTAATTAACTTGTCAATCTCCGAACGGGCCAACGGTTCCAGTTCACGAATAGCTTCACCAGTTTTCTCCAAATTCTTAAACAAGTAGCAAGAGAATTGCTTTAAGCTTATTTGAGGAGATTTCTTCCTCGCAACAGGATTAGCGCCAGCTAAAGCAATTTGATAATGACACGTGAGTTCCCATAAGGTGTCATATCGGTCAGGCTTATGAGTCTTCAATTTTTGTAGCTCCTGATTGGAGGGAAAATATTCCTGATACGGTATATCTCCCAACTGAAGTCCAGAGACTTTGTGCATTTCGTGAAAGGGTAATCCCAATTCGCCGTTCCGTGTCACAAAGGTGTTAGTATCTGGATTATACAGGTCCATCAACCCCAGGAAGTGAAGAGCGTGCACCGGTAACCCGTACTGAGTGGCCCGAATAGCTTCATATAATCTCATAGACTTTAACTCAGCACCCCAGCGGTGGAGGACATAACCTGTCATCCTACCCCACCATGCTTTGTCTGAAGAGTGAGACCAACCAAAGCATCGATATTGGTCGATGGGCAGTTCACGTCCTAGTTCAGCAAGACGATTCCTCACAGTGCGAGCTATTATAGGCACCTCCCATTTAGGCGGGTCCTCCAATCTCATCATGCCCGGGTGTAACCCTGTAATATGCCTTCTGCTACGAGAACCCAGAAGTGAGTGACTAGTGGTGTACCCGCAAGGGATACTGGTATGTTCCTCTGTTAAGGTCCACGGCATCTGTCGCGTCACCGCTTGCCCGCGCAATTCTGTTAGTGAACGGTGACGGGTGAATGGAGGGAGATATAAGCAAGTTATGCCGTCACTGTGTAGCCACCGCTCATCCACAAGCTTTATGACATCGAGATCTGTCACAGAATCGCCGAACAGGTAATGGGTCTTCCTTAAAGGATGATCGGGATCTGTATCTTCAGCAAACGGCGCGTTAGTAATTAATTGACGCGTAATACGACGACTTCCCTCCCATATCGACTGGCAGAATTCATTCGGGAGGTCCAAGGCGAATTGAGGAGTGCGCAGGATTGACATCGGATTATCAACGGCAGTATAATAGCTACTCCTATGGCCATCTATCTCGTATTGAGAAAACGGCGTTGCAGGATATTCAACTGAAACAAGTAACGCGTGTTTATCAAACGCAGTTACGAAGAAACATTTAGGCGACACAGGGGGTCGAACTCTTTTTACCAAATGGAGTCGCCGCCTTATAATTGGCGAGACGATTTTAGCGGTATTACGAATTTACAAGATAACGTACATGTTCACATAAATGACGCGGTGATGTACCCTATCTTAAGGAACGTAATACGGCAGAAAATCGCCCCATATGGCCTTGAGACGCGTTTTGACCAAGCAAAACGTATCCGGTAAGCATCCACCCCCACAAAGGAGGGTATCAACTCTTCCCAACTGCCTCACCAAGGAGGACAGGGCGGGGATGTAATATAGAAGCATCCACCCCCACAAAGGAGGGTATCAACTCTTCCCGACTGCCTCACCAAGGAGGACAGAGAGGGTATGCGACATGCAGCATGATATAAAAGTTTTGAATTTATGAACAGAAAATTATAAAGGCTTACCAGTAAAAGACAAGTGCTCCCTCTCAGGTGATTGAGTGGCTGAGCGGCTCCTCGGGAGGCGTGATCTCCTCGTCGACATAACTAATATGCAATGAAGACCAACAGCTTGGTCAGATCGAGAACCAAGATACATGAATCAAAGACTGAAAGGGAAATTGTGAATCTTTAATTGAAATTCTACAAAATGGAATTTTCCAATTAAGGGTCTAATTAAACCTATACGACATTCACGATTCAATCAGTCGCATCGAGTTCAATCATGTATAAGTTCGAACCATGCAAGAGTACAATCATGTACCAGAATTCATACATACACGAGAATCCAATCATATACAAAATTCGAGCCATACACAAGGTCAAATTCAAGTAATTCGGCTATATACAAGTTTGAATTCGATGTTTGAACCCAAGGCATACATAAGAGTTCAATCATATACAAGAGCTTGGCTATATACAAAGTTTGAAGTCGATCATATACATGAGTTCAATTATATATGAGTTCGAATTATATACAAAGTTCAAGCACATATATGAATTCAGACATGAATAGCTCAAAGACCTCTACAAGAATTTTCAGCCACACATAGGTTCGAGGAGCCGTTCGACCACGCATTCAGTCATCAACCTCATTCTCAATCAAATACAAACACAAGCGCCAGAATCAAGCAAAAGAGTTTAGCCCTCATACACAATTGATGCCAAGGGATCAAATTAATATGTTAATCATCAAGTTATGCACATAACCACAACCAAATGCAAACTCGATCATGTACAGGCGCGACAAAGGGGCTCACTCGGCCATCATCAACCCAGAATTACGAAGTCAATCATATTCACGATCAGCAGAAAATTTCAGCCATGAACAGTCCAAGAATTCGGCCATGAACAGTAAATTTTGGCCATGGACAGTGGAAATTTCGGCTAACAAAGAGTCTTAATCAACAACTTTAGTTCTTTACACAAATTCAAGAATCAAACTCAAAAAAATCGGCCACATTCAAAGCTCAAGTTCAAAGTTCGGTTTTTGCCCAAATCCAAGAACTAGGGTTTCAAGACATCGAATCAAAGCATGAAGAACTAATTAGAGTCAATGTAAGGGAATCAAAGCCATTAGAAAAGACTTACCCAAGTTCTTGAAGCTTGAAAGGGGTAAGAAGAACTCAAATGGCCGAAACCCTAGATCCGAATCTCCTCCTTTGCTCGAATCCAAATGGGAAGAAGAGAGGAAGGAGCTGGTGGTTTTAAAGGAGGAGGAGCTTTGATTCGGTTGGAATTCTGGAGGAAGAGGAGTTCTTGAGGGGTTAGAACTCAAGAAGAGAACCGAAATAGAGAGGAAGAAGAAGCTGGAACCGAAGTAAGGAAGAAGAAGAAAAAAAATCATCGGGACTTTTATTTCCTCCCATCCGACCCGCGTTCAGCGGGTCGGATTCATGTCCGACCCGCGTGCTCGCGGGTCGGATTAATCCGATCTGCGATCACGCGGGTCGGATCTATCTGACCCGCGTGAACGCGGGTCAGACCCAGTTCAGTGTCCGTTTTGCAGTATTTTCACCCGTTTTCGAAATTTTCGAAGGTTAACCTCATCTCCCGGACAATTTCACGGCATTTTTGATCCTATTTGGAATGTTCAGAGTTCGACTTCTTTTCCCGGATAATTGAGCAGCATTTTCAGTCAGATTTGGAATTTTTGGAGTTCAATTCCGTCTCCCAAATAATTCCGAGATATTTTCGTCTATTTTCAGAATACTCGAGACCTAATTTTATATTTTGGGTGATTTCGCGATATTTTCGCTTATTATCGGAATATTCGATATCCAAACTCCAATTGGCGACCACGAGTCTAAACTGTTTCCCACTTTTGACGTGAAGTTCCTGGAGAATATTAGGTATAATAATTCTTAAGGATAACCTGTCAACCTCCGACGGGTACACGAGGCTAAACTAATTCCCAAAACTCCCAGGAGTACACGAGTACAAACTGGTTCTCCTCAGGTTAACGCGAAACCCTAAGGTCAACGCCGGTCAACGCGTAGCCCTAGGTCAATGCCGGTCAATGCGTTGCGATGAAAGTCAACGCCGATCGATTCGAAACCCTAAGGTCAATGCCGGTCAACGCGTAGCCCTAGGTCAACGCCAGTCAACGCGTTGCAATTAATCCAAAAGTTAACTCAATGATATATCAACAGAAAATCCACTCACCAATTCCAGCTCAAGGCTTTAATAACGGTCAGACGATAAACACAGTACCGAGAAAATCTTAGCTATTCGACAAAATACAGAATACGCTAAAATATGGAGAAGTCAAGAATCGAAACCATCTGTAGGTCCTTTAACACCGACTGAAGGTGGGGATCCATCATATCCAAAGCGTTTCAGACTCCTCTATAAAAGAATGAGGCTGAAACACTTTGGAGGGGGTATCTGTAGGCGTCTAAAATTGTCTACGAAGTCAAAGAGATTCACCTAATCAGCTCGCGCACGTCGCTCGGCGCACTCACGCCATTCAGCTAGTGCGCACCGGTCAACGCGTGCACGTCAACCAACTCGTGTGCGCTGGTCAATGAGCACACATCAACAAACTCGTGCGCCGGTCAACACACGCACGTCAATCACCTCGTGCGCGCCAGTCAACGCGCACACGTCAACCAACTCGTGCGCGCCGGTCAACGCGCGCACGTCAATCAGCACGCGCTCATCGATCAGCACGCGTACATTAACCAACGCGCGTTCAACGATTGGTCTCGCGACGGAGCATACAAATCAACAAATCTATCGAATACGCGACAAGAACAAGTCCCGGAAGAAAGAAACAAAAAGGGGGAAAAATTCGGCGAACCCGCGCTAAGCGCAGGACGGAATGATCCGACCCGCGCAAGCGCGGGACGGATCAATCCGACCCGCGCAAGCGCGGGTCGGATTATTCCGACCCACGCGAGCGCGGGTCAGATCGTTCTGCTGCGCAGTCTAAAGTCCCAAAACATATTTTGACAGTTTTAAATTGGTTTTTTGCAGGGTTTATCGGTTCCAGGTGTTCTTAACTGACTTGAGATCATCCCTAAACGTTGTTAGGCTGCTGTTGACTGAAGATAGAGCCAAATCCCTTGTTCTTATCCAAATAACCGCATTTTGAGGCCTATAAATATGAGCCAAAGGCCTCCATTGTCGAGATCTGGAATTTTATCAAGAGGACGAGGTGCTGCCGGACTGAAGAGTGAAGGAGCACGAAATTTCAGCAAAGGTCAACGAGATCCCGGCGAACTTCGGAGCAAAGGAGAAGCCGTTCGAAGGATCTGAAGCCCGTAAATACCCCCTTGGTGAGGTAGAAGCTCTGCCCAATTTTCTGCAACCGGATCTGATTCGAGGTCGTCCACAGATTAACCCCGGCACCGGCAAAGAACCCACGCAAGCAAGTGCCGACAAACGGATCTTGCGTTTATTTTCAAGAAAGTTGTAATCTTTTATTCTTTTGTTATTTGAATTCATTTGTAACGCTTAAAGTTTAATGAAATCAATGACTAAGGTAACTTTCGACGGAAATAAGTGAGTCTGGCGCATGGAGAGTTGCAGGTTGATGGGACTTCTTAGTTGTCTAATTAGCTACTTATTATACTTTGTAGTTATTACAGAACTCCACATGTAGTTGATTATTTTCAGTCTCTAGATTGGTATTTCAGTTTAGAGTTGAGTGCTTTTGTGAGACTTTGTTTATTTGACTCATTGTATTTGAGATCCAGTTTATACTCAGAGATATTTCTATTCTATTTCAGTTGGGCTCATTACTGATATTCCTTATGCTTCTTCTGTGTATATCCAGTGTTGCCTATTGCTACTTTTGCATGTTTGTACCTTCACCTATTTATTGTTTCCACTAGAGAGATAGTGATTATGATGGTGAAACATGTTGTAGCATAGTGGTTGGTGCTTAGCAGGTTTGACAATCCGGGTTTCATCTGGAACTGCAGCCTTGTGTGAACCCTGGGGCGTCACAATTGGTATCAGAACTCTAGTTCCAATATCCTTAGGATCATCCTAATTTTTTTAATGGTTTATTTACTTTGAATAATAAAGCATGATATGAGATATATGTGATATAATTTACTTATTGGTATATGTTATATCCTTCCTTTGAATAATAAAGCATGATATGAGATATATGTGATATAATTTACTTATTGGTATATGTTATATCCTTCATGCTTGAGATCCTATTTACTGCGTAATAAGCTTTATTTTAGAATTATAGATGTCAGGAAGAGGTCGTGGACGCTGAGATACTCGTGCTCAGGGAGTTGAGCAGGATGATAGGGAGCTCGACCCACAGCAAGCTCCGCAGTACTTGGTGGATCTCATAGCGCCCTTGGCAACTCGTTTGGCGGCTATTGAGGAGCAATTAATAGATCAGGTTCGACAGGGAACTCCCATTCAGGAGGAGATACCAGAGAGGACACCAGTAGTTGCACCACCACCTCCAGTTGATGATAGAGTGGCTGAGCGGGAGGCTTGGCTTCGTTTGGTAGAGAGGTACCAGAAGTTGAAGGCTCCAGAGTTTCATGATTCGACGGACTCCATTGCGGCACACAAATGGAAGGAGGATGTAAGCAACATTCTGGACATGCTTAATGTAAATACTGTGCAGAAGCAAAGGTTAGCAGCTTTCAGTCATAAGGGCGACGCAGGAGGATGGTATCGACTTCGTTTCACCCCAGAGTAGAGGATGACGGTTTTGTGGGAGACCTTTATATATCTTCTTAATGAGCAGTATGTTTTGGCTGCAGTGAAAGCCGGAAAAGAGTTAGAGCTGGCTCGATTAGAGCAGGGGGATATGTCTGTCATGGACTTTGAGAGTAAGTTCATGTCATTGCTTAGGTTCACCAGTATGTGGCACACAAAGAGCATCAGGCTCAGATGTTCCTGATGAGACTTCATCTAGGGTTACGCCGGTACATAGTATCTCGGAGGTTTCATTCAGTGCGGGAGGTAGCAAATGCTACCATGGCTCCGGAGACAGATACAGTCATATTTATCAAGGGTAAGGATAATGGTAAGTCAGGACAGTCCGAGGACAAAGGAAAGGGTAAGAGACCATTTGGAGGCTCAGGAGGACCCCATCAGCAAGGTAAGGGTCCGCATCAGTAGGGTCCCCATAAGAAGGGCCATCAGCAAGACCAGAGAGCGCAGCATCAGCGCCAATTTCAGGGGGCTTGTTACAATTGTAACAAGATTAGACACAGAGCAGCAGAGTGCCGTAGTGCATCCACAGCAGGCCAGCAAGACAGGACTCAGCAGCATCAGTAGAACCACGCTTAGGGACGTGGTCAGGGCTAGCAGCTGAGGATTAAGGCACCTCCAGTAGTCCCGAGGATTGAGGGATAGGTTCAAGCGGTCCAGGAGACCCAGCAGAGACAGATGGCACCATTCACTCTAGGTGATGCAGAACAGCAGACCTGTAGAGTGTATGCAGTTGTTCCTCGCGATCATGGCACGAGCGGAACTGTGGTGGAAGGTACATTCCTTGTGAATTCCTTTCCAGCACGTATTCTTTTTGATTCTGGCGCTTCGCATTCTTTTATCTCCTATGATTTTATGGTTAGACTTCAGCTTGTAGCTCAGCCGTTAGATTTTTCTTTATCTGTATCCACTCCGTTGGGAGAGATGTCTTTGTTAAAGAATATTTGTAGGAGATGCATCATCAGCTTGGATGATTCTGAGTTCACGCTTGATTTGATCGTGTTGCATATGTCTGAATTCGATGTGATTCTTTGTATGGATTGGCTATCTTCCTACCATGTGAGTATCGATTGTTTTGCAAAAACAGCCAGTTTGCGAGCATTTGATGGGTCTGAGTTAGTGGTAGCTACCTCCAGAGGTAACCAGTTTGCAGAGTCATTTCTGGCATACGTAGAGAATGTGATATTAAGGGATCGGGGTGCAGATTTGAGTGAGATGCGAGTAGTCTTAGAGTACTAGGATGTCTTCCAGGACATACCAGGATTACCTCCAGTGAGAGAGGTCGAGTTTTGCATAGAGTTGCTGCCAGGCACCACACTGATTTCCCGAGCTCCTTACTATATGGCACCTACTAAGATGAGGGAGCTACAGATCTAGATAGATGAGTTGTTATCTCAGAGCTTCAATCGACGGAGTCATTCTCCATGGGGAGCACCAGTCCTCTTTGTGAAGAAGAAAGACGGGAGTATGCGATTATGTATAGATTATCACGAGTTGAACAAGGTCACTATCCGTAACAGGTACCCATTACCGAGGATCGATGATTTGTTCGACCAGTTACAGGGTGCGCAGTGTTTCTCAAAGATAGATCTTCGTTCTGGTTATCATCAGTTGCGAGTTCGGGTGATGGATATTCCCAAGACCGCTTTCTTAACTCGATATGGATCTTTCGAGTTTCTTGTCATGCCATTTGGGCTGACTAATGCACCCGTAGTATTCATGGATTTGATGAATTGGGTTTTTCGTCCTTATTTGGACCAGTTCGTGATAGTTTTCATCGACGATGTTCTTATCTATTCGAGGTCGGAGGCCGAGCACGAGCAGCATTTGAGGTTAGCATTGCAAATATTGAAAGAGAACTAGTTGTATGCTAAATTTAGCAAGTGTGAATTTTGGTTATCAGATGTTAGATCTTTAGTCCATGTCATCAGTCGGGAGGGCATTGCAGTAGATCCGGCTAAGGTAGAAGCTGCACTTGATTGGGAGCCACCGAAGATAGTTACCGAGATTCATAGCTTCTTAGGCCTAGGAGGCTATTACAGAAAATTCATTCAGGACTTCTCGAGGATTGCCACACCGCTTACACACCTTACTAAGAAGTACAGAAAATTCATTCAGGACTTCTCGAGGATTGCCACACCGCTTACACACCTTACTAAGAAGGGTGTATAGTTTATTTGGAGCATAGAGTGCCAGAAGGATTGCCACACCGCTTACACACCTTACTAAGAAGGGTGTATAGTTTATTTGGAGCATAGAGTGCCAGAAGGCATTGGAGACTTTGAAGACTAAATTAACTTCAGCACCAGTTTTGGTTATTCCTAGTAGTGATAAGACTTTTGTTGTCTAAACTGATGCATCCTTATTGGGTCTTGGAGGTGTATTGATGCAGACCCAGAGAGTTATAGCTTATGTTTCGAGGTAGTTGAGGACTCATGAGCAGAACTACCCCACGCATGACTTGGCGCTAGCAGCGGTGGTGTTTGCACTGAAGGCTCGGAGACATTACTTGTACGGAGTACAGTTTGAGCTATTCATGGATCACCAGAGTTTAAAATACCTCTTTTCTCAGAAAGAACATAATCAGAGACAGCGTCGATGGATAGAATTTATTAAGGATTATGAATTTGCTATTCAGTACCATCCAGGAAAGACGAATGTGGTAGCAGATGCATTTAGAAAGAAGCGTCATAATGGCTAGCAGCTTTGAGGTGTTCACTTTATCGGGATCTTAATATCCTCAGTCACTTTGATTTTAGGCCATTGATTGGCGGGAGCCGTGTGTTTTTAGGAGCTTTATCTGTACAACCATCTTGGAGAGATAGAGTGGTCGAAGCTCAGATAGAGGATTCTTGGGTTCAAACCCGTAAGGGGGTGATTTCCAAAGAGTCCAAGGATGATTGGACTATAGGGATAGATGGAGACCTTCGAATGAAGGGCAGAATTGTTATGCCGAACAATTTACAACTAAAGAAGGAACTGTTTGATGAGACGCATCGTAGCAGATATATACAGTGCATCCAGGCACGACAAAAATGTATAAGGATCTGAAGAGGCATTTCTGGTGGAGTGGTATGCACCGAGAGATTTCAGAGTATGTGACTAAGTATTTTACATGTCAGCAGATTAAGGCAGAACATCAGAAACCTACAGGAACCCTACAGCCTTTACCCATTCCCGAGTAGAAGTGGGCAGATATTTCCATGGATTTTATAGTGGGGTTGCCTAAGTCAAAGAAAGGAAATGATTCTATTTGGGTTATAGGTGACAGATTGACTAAGTCTGCACATTTCTTACCAGTGAGGACGACTTATACGGCAGATATGTATATGAGGATCTTCATTCGGGAGATTGTTAGATTGCATGGAGTCCCGGAGATGATTGTATCAGATCGGGGCTCAGTCTTCACATCTTACTTTTGGAGGAGTTTTCAGGATGCTTTTGACAGTCAGTTATCATTTAGCAGTGTTTTTCACCCACAGACAGATGGTCAGACCGAGAGGGTGAATCAGATCTTAGAGGACATGCTGAGAGTGTGCATTATGGATTTTCAAGGTAGCTGGGAGGATCACATCCCACTGATTGAATTTGCATATAATAACAGTTATCAAGCTACCATCGGGATGGCACTGTATGAAGCTTTGTACGGGAGACCTTGTAGATTACCCATATGTTGGACAGAGCTAGAGAATAGTCTATTGATTGGTCCGCAGTTAGTTAGACAGACCACAGAAAAGGTAGCATTAATTAAAGAGCGCATTCTTGTAGCCCAGAGTCGGCAAAAGAGCTATGCCCAGCGGAGATGACCTTTAGAGTTTCAGGTCGGAGACTTAGCTATGTTAAAAGTATCACCAATGAAGGGCGTTCAGCGTTTTGGTAGACGGGGGAAGCTTGCCCCGAGATATGTTGGTCCTTTCAGGATCATCGAGCGCATTGGAGCTGTTTCTTATAGGTTAGACCTGTCAGCATCGATGTCGATTGTACACGATGTTTTTCATATTTTGATTCTTAAGAAGCATCTACGACATGATGAGTAGCAGAGAGTGATTGACTCACTAGAGATTGAGATTCAGGATGACTTGGCTACCGTAGAGATTTTGGTATGCATACTTGCTAGAGAGAATAAAAAGCTTAGAAATAAAGTCATTCCATTAGTGAAAGTTCAGTGAGAATAAAAAGCTTAGAAATAAAGTCATTCCATTAGTGAAAGTTCAGTGGAACCGGCAAGGAGCCGAAGAGATTTCTTGGGAGCGCGAGGAGGATGTTCGTCGCGACTACCCACACCTATTTGGATAGGTATGATGTTGATGCTTTGATAATTGTCATTATTTATGTTGTTTAGACACATTTATATTTACCTTTAACACTAGAATGGGGATATTGTCACCTGATCCTTAATCATTTAAAACATATAGTATATACAAGAGGGTTTTCTTGTTTGGATTATTTCGCTCGACATACCAATTTTGTTTAGTTAGGGATTTAGGTGAGAATGTTTGCATTCTAAGTTGCTAACTTTAAATATCATTGTGCTAATACGATAAGATGGGTGCAGAAGGTTTTCTATGTATGAAATACACCTTCTTAATGTGTTTTTCCCAGTTATTGAGCTTTGTGATGCGACTGCTAAATTTCGAGGATGAAATCCTCTTAAGGGGGGTGAATGTAAAACCCCGATAATTTTTGAATGATATATTAATATGAGATTAATTATGATATATGGATATTTAGTATGATAAATATCATTTAATGGTATATGAGTATAATACCATGTGTTTTGAGTATGAACGAGTTCATACATGAGAAAGAAAAGAGTCGAAACATGCACAATGGCCAAACTCATATATATATATATATGAGTTTTTCATGTTTTTCTCAGTTTTCCTAAGAACCCTAACAGCCACCAAACTCCCTAAACCCTAGTTTGATTTTTTGGAGAAGATTGGAGGCTTTCGAGCGGGATTTTTTTTCTTGGTTTTTGGCTTTTGGAGTGGAGATCTCTTTCAACCTTGCTTCTAAAACATTTTTTGATAATCTTAGGTGAGTATCATCTCTGCTAATCCCCCTCCTAGTTTTCAAAATGTTTTTAAAGAGATTTAAACATGTTCAGGTGAGTATCATCTCTGCTAATCCCCCTCCTAGTTTTCAAAATGTTTTTAAAGAGATTTAAACATGTTTTGTAGAGCCTAAATGACTAGATTATGAATAAAAGACAACTCATTTGTATTATATGTATAAAGATTAGGTCTTTTCATACTAAAAAGGTTAAGAATGAATTTTACAGATGTATTTAAGATCTAAAGATGATTTTAAAACGTGGTTAATCTAAAGAAAGAAGTTTGATTCATCGTTTTGAGCTTTTATGCATGTTTTAGGGTTTTGAATATAAATATAATGCATAAAATCATGGTTATATATGTTAATTTTGTTTCCAGATATTTCTATCTGCTGTAACATATTTGTATGCAAGATTCATGAAGTTTTTACCATGTTTAAATCACAAAAACACGACGTGAACACGATACATATTAAAAATCTGAGAAGCTGGAAATCTGGGTCACGGTCGACCGTCACGGTCGACCGCGTGTGTCCACGGTTGACCGCCACGGTCGACCGCGTGCAGGACTGAGACTTTGGTAGTCTTTTGAGTCCGTCGCGGTCGACCGCTAGTCTGATGATGGTCGTGCATGTTTCATTTGGATTTCTCGACCTTGTGATGATTAACTACAATGTTAAAACTTGTTAAACACCTGGGATGATGGTGAACTTCAGATGTGGACACGCACACTGAGATATGTGCACTTAGGCTTGGTTTGTGTTAAATTAACACACTTTTGTCACAAGTTAAAATTTATAATTACACATGACTAGTATTTGATCTTTCACGTATCCGGAAATAGGAAGATAAAACTGTTGGCCTTCTTGTTTTGATGATGTTTAACAAACAATTTATCACTAATGTTGTTTGTCTAGTATTTGTGTTTTCGTATTTGTTGTAGACAAACAACATAGTTGGAGGATGGATGGAATAGAGCTTCAACGATCATATCCAAAGGAGGTTAGCGGAATGTCGGTGAAGCCTTGCTATTCAAAGTTCAAGATCCAAGTTCAAGCTTCATCCGCGAGATTACCAAGTCAAGCTTATTGAAGATCAAGATCATTGCTTGGGTAATTTAGTTTAGGAATTTATATTATGTGTGTTAGTACTTTAAGCTCAATCATATACACACATACACGTTTTGGTTTTTGTATATATATAGTTATATATATACATATATGTTTTGGTTTGATAGTTTTCAAGTTTTACTATGAAACAAATGAATAGAATTGGAAAATACTATTTTGTTTCATGTTTATATGCCTATATATGATTTCACCTTTAACAAGCTTATATTTAATGAAATCATATTTAGTGTTTTGAATATATTGCATAGAATATGCAAATTTATGAAAATATTGTATTTCTAGATTAATTGTATTTCTAGGTTATAGACTTCATAACAACATATTATATCTTTTATCAAGTCTATACAATCATTTCATAAAGTTTCAAAATGTTGTTTAAGTCAAAATATCAAAATATCAATTTTCAGGTTTTCATGTTTTTGAACTATTTTATAAAATGATGATATTTTTCATTTGGGAAGTCCTTTTTCGAAACCAGTCATTGTAGCATGTTTATTATCATGTCTACAATCATTCCCCAAAGTTTTACATTTTTTGGAATTTATTTGATATTTTTAAACAGCATTTTAAAACCAGCAAAACAGGTTTCAGTTTCTGTCATATCTGTTTTCGGTCGACCGTACCGGTCGACCGAACCTGAGGTCAAAAGTTCACTGGGCGACAGAAAGCCTGTCGGTCGACCGGTCCGGTCGACCGATGAAAATTTTCGGTCGACCGACGAATTTTCCGGTCGACCGACGAGTGATTTTTTTCTGCTTCCAACGGGTAGTTTTTTGACCGTTGTCTTGGGGCTATTTTGTCTTTTGCTCTGGTTTCTTGGCTGAGTTGTGAGAGGGTATAAATACCCCATTGTCTTCAACTCTCAAGCTAACCAAGAAATGTTTTAAAAGAAAAGAAAAGTTTAAGCAAGGGTTTAGGGTTTTACTGTTTGTTTTGAGTTTGGGTTTCTGTTTACAAAGGAGGAAGTTTTCACTGCAGATTGAGGGATTCATTCTCAATCCCCTTCATCCTCTTCTTGTGTTCTTAGAGAAGTTTTCTAACTCTTTTCTCTAGCAATTTCATTATTGATTTTCATATTCTTATTATTGCTAGTTTGTTAATTGAGTTAGATTTTATTTTACTCATTGTTACACACACCCACATTGAGCTTATAGTATTTGCATACATAGTATAGTTGGGTGGTGAGAGATTGTAACTTTGAGTTGTGCTTTCATTGTGTTCTCATCTATTATAGAGAACAAATTTATATTTGTTACATTGTGAGATTGTTAGGTTTTCGGTGAGCTAGAAACCGAGTGTGTAGTGAGGTTTTCGGTGAGCTAGAAACCGAGTGTGAGGAGTGACGTTGATCGGTGAGCGTTGAAAACCGATACTGTGAGGTGTAAACGTTGTTCGGGTGAACGTAGAAAACCCGGTTGTGATAGTGGAATTCTCCCCGGGAGTGGGGAGCGGAGACGTAGGACGGAAGGTCCGAACTCCGTGATCATATCTTGTGTTTGAGTGTGCTTTGGCGTTTATTTATACTTGTGTTTATAATTCTTGTCGCCATTGTCATTAGCTCATTATTTATATGATCCACTATCTAGTTCATATTGTTTACCCTTGTGTTAGTTTATATATCCTTGCATATATATTTCATCATATAGGATATATCACTTTGTGTATATTGCATATTCTTGCCCATAATAGATTGTATACCTATCTTGCAAGAATATAGTTGTTAATTATTTTTAATTGGCATTTAATCGGATTAGATTAGCATAAGACCCTAATCACCCCCCCTCTAGGGTCCTACATTGCTAGGATATATCACCTTGTGTATATTGCATATTCTTGCACATAACTCTTTGTATATCTATCTTGCAAGAATATATTTGTTAATTAGTTTTAATTGGCATTTAATCGGATTAGATTAGCATAAGACCCTAATCACCCCCCCTCTAGGGTCTAACAATTGGTATCAGAGCTTGGTGCTCTTTGATTTAAGGTCTAACCACCTTGAGTTAAAGATCCAAGTTATCTTATTTGTGCTAATCTAGTTATGATTGCATTTGTCTTGCTTGCATATGTTCATATATATATCTTGAATATGAATGTATTTTGTTTAGGCTATAAATCCAATGTTGCTCCTAAATTCATTAATTTTCCCTATGCACAATGGGCTTCTAGATTTAAACTATTTGTTGAATCTAGAAATATTGACTTATGGAAAATTATTGATTGTGCTTATATTGTGCCCACATTGGAGAAATCTAAGTGGAGCAATCATGATAATAAAATGTTTAATATGAACAAGCTTTTGTTAGAATATTTGCTTAATGCCTTTGACTCATCATTTTCTAACAAATTTGTTCATTTTGATAGTGCTTACAATTTATGGAAATTCATAGAAGCACATCAAGGCAACTTGGAGGAAATCCGACGTAGTTTGGAGGATTGTTCTTCAAGTGAGTGTGGAGCATCATCATGCACACGGCCACTAGGCGATAGCCCTAGTGTGGTAAGCGATTCGGAATCCGATAGTGATATATCCATCAATGAACTCGCTTGTGCATATGATAGATTATCTCATGCCTATACAAAATTGCAAAACAATTTTATTGATCTTAAAAGCAAGCATATTAGTTTAAAATCCGATCATGAGTCGCTAGCTTCCAAACTTGATATTGTTGTTAAAGAGAATGCTATTTTAAAAGAAAACAATGAGTTATTAAGTTTGGAAAATAATAACATGTCTTCATCTATTGCTAGCTTAACTCATGCTAATAATAATGCCATGATAGAAGTAGAAACTATTAGAAATAAGTTTAATTCTTTTAGAAATGATCATGTTTCATCTACTTCTATTTCCAATGCTTGTATGTATAATGATGAATTGAATCTTGTGAAAAACCGAATATCATCTTTAGATTCAACCCTTAAAACATGCATTGTAGATAATAAGAAACTTATGGACTTGGGTGCAAAGTCTAGTACTACAACTTCTAAACCCGTACACTTTGCACACTTGTATAGTAAAACTTATAAGTGCTCCATTTGTGGTCGTAAAGGCCATTTAGCTAAATTTTGCTATGATGCACATAAACCAACAAAGACTAATGCTCATTGTGCATCTCATGTAGTTTCTTCATCACATGTACACACACATGCACCCATTGCTCATTATAAGCATGCTCATGTGTATAGATGTGATCATTGTGGTAGATTTGGTCATTTGGCCAAATTTTGTTTTGATTTAAAGAGAGTTTCACATTTGCAAAATAATTTTAAAAGATCATCCATGTTTGCAAATGTTTCTAATGTTTCTCGTGCACATGTTTATGGTCAACAAAATCAAATGGGCCTCTTTCATTGCACTAATTGCAATCGGAAAGGTCACTTACACAATTTTTGTTTTGACCGTGTTCGTGCACCATATGTGCCCAAGAGGGTTCATAACCCTAGGGCTTTGAGCTTCAATGATAGGGGTCATGTCCCTAAACCTTTTGGTACCAAAATTACTTGGGTACCAAAACAAATTTGATTTTAAACCAAGAATTTTAGTATTTTTATTTTTCTTTGTCTTGGTTTTGAAAATTATGTTTTAAGATCTTTTGGTTATGAAAACAAATTTTCTTTTATCAAATCTTTTGTTTTCATGATTATTAGTTTTGATGAGAGGTTTGTGTTTATATAACCCTCCGGGTTTATTGGGTGTTTATTCCCAAATCAAGTTTACCGGATGCTAAAATGATTATATGGGTTGGAACAAGCTCAAGAGCTTGATATAATTGTTGCCTCTCTTAAAAATTGTGTTTTGATTTGTTGCTTTTGAATTCATTATAATTCACTTATATGATGATATTTATGTGTTTGTGCTAATGGATCATCTATTCGTGCTTTATAATGTATTCTATGAGTGGTTTGATCAAGTCTTACAAAAGATTTTTTTCTTTATTGATCAAACATTGTTCATTTGGTTGATTTGTTTTCATTCGAAAACTCTTTTTGCATGATTCTCATGTTTTTCTCTCTTTTGATTTCATAAATCTATTTTTTATACATGGTTTTTAGGCTTGTATTTTGAGACACCTATTTGTCATGACATATCATTATGTGTTCTCATTATCTCTTGGATGTGAGTAATTTTTGGCATATCATTTATGCTTGCTCACATGTTTGCCATGATCTTTCATTGCATATATTCTATATGGGTTTTTGATAGGGGGAGCAATCCCTATACTTGTTAGATACTCACCTATGCTTATTTGTAGGGGGAGCTTTCGCTCTCTAAATTCTTTTGTCCCCTTTTTGATGTTGTCAAAGGGGGAGAAATATTGTGAGTATATTCTTTCTTGTTTATATGCATGATATATTATACATTATTGTTGGCCTTCTTGTTTTGATGATGTTTAACAAACAATTTATTACTAATGTTTGTTTGTCTAGTGCTTGTGTTATCTATTTATTGTAGACAAACAACGTTGTTGGAGGATGGATGGAATAGAGCTTCAACGATCATATCCAAAGGAGGTTGGCGGAATGTCGGTGAAGCCTTGCTATTCAAAGTTCAAGATCCAAGTTAAAGCTTCATCCGAGAGATTACCTAGAAGAGCTTATTGAAGATCAAGATCTAGCTTGGGTAATTTAGTTTAGGATTTATATTATGTGTGTTAAGTACGTTAAGCTCAATATCATATACACACACATTTTATGATGTTTCCTTGTATATATATATAGTTAATCACATATATATACAACACAAGTTTTGGTTTTCATGTTTATAAATATAAAATTACATGTTTCATATTTATTATTGTGATTTGGTTTATCTACATAGATATGAAACAAATATATTTTCATATACATACTCATAGGTTTCATTTTCTATTGTATTTGTGAAAATATTGTATTCTTAGTTTATAGACTTCAATATCAGTTTATACATGTTTTACTAAGTCTACAAAAACATTTCACAAAGTTTCAAAAGTTGGTTTATGTCAAAACATCAAAATTCAAGTATCTCATATTTTCATGTTTTGGACTAGTTTGTAAAATGATGATATTTCTCATTTGGGAAGTCTTTTTAGAAAACCAGTTTTTGTAGCATGTTTATTATCATGTCTACAATCATTCCCCAAAGTTTTACATTTTTTGGAATTTATTTGATATTTTTAAACAGTGTTTTAAAATCAGATAAACAATTTTTCAGACCTGTCATATCTGTTTTCGGTCGACCGCACCGGTCGACCGCTCAATTGTTCTTTCGACAGCATGCAGCAGAGAGTTGGTCGGTCGACCGATGAGAGGGTATAAATACCCCATTGTCTTCAACTCTCAAACCAATTAAGAAATGTTTTAAAAGAAAAGAAAAGTTTAAGCAAGGGTTTAGGGTTTTACTGTTTGTTTTGAGTTTGGGTTTCTGTTTACAAAGGAGGAAGTTTTCACTGCAGATTGAGGGATTCATTCTCAATCCCCTTCATCCTCTTCTTGTGTTCTTAGAGAAGTTTTCTAACTCTTTTCTCTAGCAATTTCATTATTGATTTTCATATTCTTATTATTGCTAGTTTGTTAATTGAGTTAGATTTTATTTTACTCATTGTTACACACACCCACATTGAGCTTATAGTATTTGCATACATAGTATATTAGGGTTGTGAGAGATTGTAACATTGAGTTGTGCTACATTGTGTTCTCATCTATTGTAGAGAACAAATTTGTTGTATTTACTTTGTGAGTGTTGTAAGGTTTTCGGTGAGCTAGAAACCGAGTGTGTTGTGAAGTTTTCGGTGAACTAGAAAACCGAGTGTGAGGAGTGGACGTTGATCGGTGAACGTTGAAAACCGACACGTTATTCGGGTGAACGTAGAAAACCCGGTTGTGATAGTGGATTTCTCCCCGGGAGTGGGGAGCGGAGACGTAGGACGGAAGGTCCGAACTCCGTGATCATATCGTGTGTTTGAGTTTGTCATTGGCGCATTTGCTTTTTTTGCATTCATCTTATATCGCCATTTGTGCATTGCTCATTTATTTCATTCACTATCTTGTTTAGATTATTTACCCTTGTGTTGTTTATATATCCTTGCATATATCTCTATCATATAGGATATATCTCTTTGTTTGCATTGCTTATCCTAGCTTATATGTCTTGTGGTATTTCATATTTGCTAGGATAACTTATTAATTAGTTTTAATTGGCATTTAATCGGATTAGATTAGCATAAGACCCTAATCACCCCCCCTCTAGGGTCTAACAAAAACCTATTACCGCAGAACGATTGTGTAAGAGTATTACAATAGTATCGTTATTACATGTATCCAGAATAGGGAAATAATAAATCCTATTGCCACAGAGCGATTGAGTAAGAGCATTACAAGAGTATCGCTATAGCACAAGATGATGCACACATAGATATTTTATCACTTGTAAGTTTTACTTCCACGATAGATTACCCGCGAGTAAGGTATTTCCTTTGAGATTTTGGCACACCCGTTATGGACGGCAGTTATATTCATTTTGGTTTGGTTGACATCCTCTTATATTAGAGCAGGCTACTCGGATGTAATTCGAGATGATGTATTTATTCTTTATGTTAGAGATTTGAGTATGTTTCCTTGACTATTTGTTTTTTATAGAGCGTTATATGAATGATTTGATATATGTAAGTACTGACTCTATTTTTTTTATATATTCCTACCCCTTCCTCTAGGGAGAGGTAGTGATGATCTCGCTAGCTCTTTGACGCTCGTTGTTTCTCTTCTTTCAGACAGCAAGTCTGGCGCACGGAGAGTCGCAGGTTGATGGGACTTCTTAGTTGTCTAATTAGCTACTTATTATACTTGGTAGTTATTGCAGAACTCCACATGTAGTTGATTATTTTCAGACTCTAGATTGGTATTTTAGTTTAGAGTTGAGAGTTTTTGTGAGACTTTATTTATTTGACTCATTGTATTTGAGATCCAGTTTATACTCAGAGATATTTCTGTTCTATTTCAATTGGCCTCATTACTGATATTTCTTATTCTTCTTCTGTGTATATCCTGTGTTGCCTATTGCTATTTTTGCATGTCTGTACCTTTACCTATTTTTTATTTCCACTAGAGAGATAGTGATTGTGATGGTGAAACATGTCGTAGCATGGTGGTTGGTGCTTGATAGGTTTGACAATCCGGGTTTCATCTAAGACTGCAGCCTTGTGTGAACCCTGGGGCGTCACATGATTGTCCCTAATTCTAACTTCAAGGTGAATAAAACTGATTTATGGTTTGGTCACCGAAAGTATAAAGAATTATTTAGAAAGGGCTCGAAGAGTAGAGCTCCTGGACTCCAAGACTTTCTAGCGGAAGGTGTGCCAGAAGATGAATATTAGGAGGTATTTAGTGAGCAACCTTCTCCTCAATGGCCAATTGGTGTTAGTATCCGAGAACTAACTAAATATGTGGTTTGCCAAGGAGTAACTTGTTGGCCTTCTTGTTTTGATGATGTTTAACAAACAATTTACAACTAATGTTGTTTGTCTAGTGTTTGTGTTTTCGTATTTATTCTAGGCAAACAACGAGTTGGAGGATGGATGGAATAGAGCTTCAACGATCATATCCAAAGGAGGTTGGCGGAATGTCGGATTGAAGCCTATACAACAATTCAAGTTAAGTTTTGGTTTCTATGCATATATATAGTTATATATATACATACATGTGTTTTGGGTTTTTATGTTTATATGTATGAAATTATATATATGAAATTACATATTTCATACTCTATTGTGTTTTTCGAAAACATTGCATAGAATATGCATTTTATGAAAATTCTGTATTCTTAGTTTTGGACTTAACAATAATCATATACATATTTTATTAAGTCTACATAATCATTTTGCAAAGTTTCAAAAGTTGGTTTAGGTCAAAACATCAAACTTATGTGTTTACATTTTTATGTTTTTGACTATTTTGTAAAATGATGCTATTTTTCATTTGGAAAGTCTTTTTTAGAAACTAGTCATTGTAGCATGTTTATTATCATGTTTACAATCATTCCCCAAAGTTTTATATTTTTTGGAATTTATTTGATATTTTTAAACAGTGTTTTAAAATCAGAAAAACAGTTTTCAGAACCTAATTTTCATATATCAGTTATCGGTCGACCGCACCGGTCGACCGCACCTGAGTTCATTTGTTAGTGGGCAGCAGAGAGTTTGTCGGTCGACCGCTGTGGTTGACCGAGAGCTCAAAATTCCCATCGGTCGACCGCACCGGTCGACCGAAGAAGTCTCTGCTCGATTCTCAGATTGGGATCTGGATCGCGGTCGACCGCGAATTTTTTCGGTCGACCGTACAGAAATCTGTTTCCTAATTTTCTGGGATTTTTGTTGTTTTGTTTGTGGTTTTGGCTGATGGTTTCTCTTCCTATATAAACCCCTCAACCCCTCTTCTATCAGTAACCCAATGGATAGTTTTTAAAGAAGTTTAAAAGAGTTTTGAAAAGGATTTTAGTTGGGTTCAAAGTCTGTTTGGTTTGAAGATTATTTTACAAGTGGAGAAGATCATTCACAGTTTCATTTCAATCCTCCTCTCCATCTTGTTTTTCAGAGAAGAATTTCTAAACTCTTTCTAGCTTTACATTTTGTATTGTTTAATTATCATTTCTATTAAAGCTAGTTTTAAATTGAGTTTAGATTTGATTTTATCTCATTGTTACACACACCCACTTGAGCTTATTGTATTTGCATACATAGTATATTAGGGTTGTGAGAGATTGTAACATTGAGTTGTGCTTAATTGTGTTCTCATCTATTGTAGAGAACAAATTTATATTTGTTACATTGTGAGTGGTGTAAGGTTTTCGGTGAGCTAGAAAACCGAGTGTGTTGTGAAGTTTTCGGTGAACTAGAAAACCGAGTGTGAGGAGTGAACGTTGTTCGGTGAGCGTTAAAAACCGACACTGTGAGGTGTAAACGTTATTCGGGTGAGCGTAGAAAACCCGGTTGTGATAGTGGATTTCTTCCCGGGAGTGGAGAGCGGAGACGTAGGACGGAAGGTCTAAACTCCATGATCATATCTTGTGTTTGAGTGTGCTTTGGCGTTTATTTACCCTTGTGTTTATATTTCTTGTCGCCATTGTCATTAGCTCATTATTTATATGATCCGCTATCTAGTTCATATTGTTTACCCCTTGTGTTAGTTTTATATCCTTTTTATTTATATGATCCGCTATCTAGTTCATATTGTTTACCCCTTGTGTTAGTTTTATATCCTTGCATATACATATATCATATTGTATATCTCTTTGATAGGATATATCATCTTGTGTTAATTTATATATCCTTGCATATATATATTCATCATATAGGATATATCTCATTGTTCATATTGCTCACCCTAGCTTATATAGTTGTTATATTTCATACTTGCTAGGATAACTTGTTAACTAATTTTAATTGGCATTTAAATCGGATTAAATTAGCATAAGACCCTAATCACCCCCCTCTAGGGTCTAACATAACTGGCAGAGGAAGGATGCTCTTTGATTTAAGGTCTAATCTAGCAAGAGCCTTCAAAGAAGCAATGTTTAGCGTCTTTAGATCCTAAGCAAATCCATGTGCCCTGAGGTTCTTCAAGGATCAGGGAAGGGTTTCATGTGATCTTAGCATAGGAACCTATAGTTGAGCCTCCTGTTTCCTTAGGTAAACCCTACTTGTGTCTTTGCATTGATTTCTTCAAGGTGCACTTGATTGACATGTACTCCCTATATGTAGGTAAAGAGCCCATCCCACTTGATCAAGAAGGTACAGATGATGAGGAGAAGGTGGTTCATGAGGCTAAAATTGATCCTTATATTACCGAGCCTAATGATGTTGGCTTTGAGGGTAGCATAGGTGATTCCCCTTATGTGCTAGGCATGATTTTCCCGAACCAGCAGCATAGGTGATTCCTCTTATGTGCCAGGTATAATTTTCCCTAACTAGTCTTGCATAGTTTTTTTTGCTTTGATAACTAGCACTTTGTCTATCTCCTTGGCAGATGATGAACCAAAAATAGAGGCCAAGGG
>NC_033800.1:115908627-115916536 GCF_001876935.1 Asparagus officinalis
GTTTGCATCGATAGTTGAATTTGACTGCGCTTGTGGTGCTATTGAGCCGGTGCCAAATACCAATGTTGAGGCAAGTGCCGTACCTGCACCTATCTTTGTAGGAAGATATAGGTTAATTATTCACAAGTCATCTAAGGAAGATGACGATCCATAAGTTTCTATGATTCTAGTAGGAGTCAGGAGGATAGTCTTATCGACTTCTGAGCCTCAGCTTGAATATGATCCTACCAGAACAACAGATGAATTTATCAAGCTAGAGGTCACAACTATTGATATTGAGGTTATGCTAACGGACACGCTGATGACGATGATGTTGGTTGTGAGATCCATTGCCCCGTTAATTGAGGCGATCTCTATGGATTCTACCACAATTGATATTTCTAGCATGTTAACTTAACTAGCACCATTTCTCTTGTTGTGTGATAATCAACTGCAACTCCTGCTAACCACTTCTTTAACAACCATGGATGCATTAGTGGTCTCCAAAGAAGAAGGTTGTTCAAAATCATGCTGAAATTCTACCAGCTCTTGACTCAGATGATTTGTTTGTGTTAGAGATTCAAATTCTGATCAAGAGCTTCATGATGCTATACAACCTAAGTATAAAATTTGCTTTGGTTCCCAAGAGAGGCTTATCTGTTGACACTATTGCTTTGTTGAGTCAACTTGGTGTTTTGATATCAATTGCGAGAGTTGAACATACTAAACCATTCAAGAAGATGATTGATGAGGCTGAGCTTCAATTCTAAAGGTTGCAACTACTTTATGCAGCTGATGTTGATGGTATTACTAACCTTGAATTCCGTCATCTCTCAGCGAAGCGCTGCACGATTGAAGAGTCCACCCACAAGGAGATGGAGCAGATCAATAAAAGGCTTAGGAATTGAATGCTAGCCTTGTACTTCCTGATGGTAATTGGGCTGAGCTTACCAATGCCATTCTTGAACGGGAAGGGTCCATAAATAGGGCCAAGACAGACATTATTGCAGCTCAAACTCGGTTGAAAGTGGCTCAACAACAAAATGTGAAACATGAGCTCAGGTCTTTTGAGTTGGCTAAGGAGTGGGATATCAAGACTTCTTAACTTCGGGCCGAGACGGCTAGGCCTGAGGCTATCAGGGTTCAAGTTACTCTAATTGATCCCAGGATTCTGAGAGAAAGAGCTTAAAAATGCTCTTGAAGCTAGGGATACCAAAATAGTCATGTGCATTGATCAAATTTAATCTTTTTATCAATATGTCGTTTAGAATTCTCTTTTTTGTAATAAATTAGCTCTTCTAATAATAAAGAGTTTTTTCTGTTTCAATATGTGTGTTGATAGAGGTGTAATGTTAACATATCATACTAATATCCTTGTTAGGGAGAAAAGATGATAGAATCAAACTAATAGAGTGTAGTGTTAATGTATCAAGTTTAGTTGAGTTGGTATTATTCAAAGATGTAATGCTAACAGGACAATATTAGAGTATTTGACAGAGGTGTAATGTTAATATGTTAAGTAGAACTTCTAACAGAGTTGTAATGTTAATCAGTCGGGTCCAAAGGAGTCCAAAGCTTGACTACCATTTGGAAGTGTAATGTTAACTTAACGGTAAAAAGTCGATAGAAATGTAATGTTAACTAATCAATTTTATAGTAAAGGTAGATTGATAGAGATGTAGTATTAACCAATCGAATCCAAAAAGACAAGATGATAGAGGTGTAAATTTAACTAGTCGGTGAAATGATCCAACAGAGGTGTAATATTAACTAATCGAAACATAAAGGTGTGATATTAACTTGATGACTTATTCAGGTTTTGATTGGATTTTAGATCAAGATGATCAGCAATATAGGTTGAGAATTTATTCTCATGATCAGAGGTGGAAACTTAAACGTAACCAAAATCTCAACAGGGAAATGAAATTAGCTAGGACCAAAAGTAATGTTTCTTGAGAAACTTCCTATTGATTAGTACTGTCACGCCCCGCTTCCCAAAATACCGGGAATCAGAACGTGAACAAGCTCGTGGCGTATTAGATTAAGGAGAGTAAATAAAAATAAACATTTCTCCTCAACCTAATACGCTAAGCGTCAGGAAATAAATGCAAAGGCACAGGTCCCGATCATAATTAGCAAGAATATAATAGACAAACTCAGAACAAAATGATCCATATCATAAAAGAAATATCATCCAAGACATAATATTCGGGTCAACATGCCCTTATACAAAACTAAACAAATGAATACTGGAGAAATATAAAATACATCGTTTAACGGGAAAGGAAAAGTACTACAAAAGCAACTAGGACCATCAACTAAGAAAAGATAACTGAGCTTCGGCCTATTCTTAACCTCTGTCTGCAAGGCACCCATGCTGAGAATATCCTAGCTCTGGCACATCTCGAAGCTGAACCTATCCTTCCTCTAAGTCTAACGTACACCAGAGAAAACATGTGTACGTCAGCGTGCATGACACACGGTAAGATCCCACAAGGAAGGATAGAACGATCGAAAGACCAAAGCAATAACATTAATAATAATAATAGAGCATGCAACTGGAATACTAATAATCTAAATATAATTCACTACTAGAATATAACAATCAGAAGAATCCAAAATCGATTGGATAACGAGGTCATGCAGCTAGCGATCAGACTAATCATCCAAGTAATAGGGTCATACAACTAGATAGAATTAATACTTAAAAATCTACAACAAGAGACGTAGTACGTCGAGCAAAATAATCCAAACAAGAAAACCCTTATGTATATACCTTATGTATTGAATTGTAGATAATTAAATATTAATCCCGATCTATGTATGAAAAGAAATATAACTCGTCTGTATCTCACAACAACTCGTAATCAACCAAGTAACGATGTTATGTAATTAGCCATGCTATAACAGGTCACTGGTACATATCTCACACAGAATCAATGTTCCTGTCATCGGATACTGACTGTTTACAAATCCCCTATGTGCATCCAAACCCGCGAAACGATTCTATGAGAGGACTACACATAATCTGATTTTGGCCTGGTTCGAACTCAAGAAAAACTCGGGTGATGAAACAATTTTACTGACCAAGTGCAAAACGATTCACTTGGCCGAACAAACCAACCCCAGTGCAAAATGGTTCACTAGTGCGAGTCTGGAAGATACATCAACAACCTTATCCGATCACATGAACCATGACTTTCCCATCCCAACTCTCTTATATTTTCTATGTCAACAATACACAAGCCTCTAGGTCTTATTCATATCACACAGGTCATTATAGTCATAAACTCCTAACGATTCTCAAACACAACAAGGAAATAAAAATGCAGCTAATTCTATGCAAGCACTGTATGTCACGTAATTAGAATAAGAAATATAAAATCAGCGAATGATTTGCACATAAAATGTCGCGGTTAACAACTATCAAACACACGATCATAAACTAAATTAATTCAAAATAAATAATTCTTTTATGTAAAATAAATTCCTTTCAAATTGTCTTTTACTATAATTATTCTAAAAATAATCTTTTAAAATAATAAATTAACAATTCAAGATAACCTCTTTTCCAAAATAATTGCTCTTAATTTATTTCTCATAATTAATAATTCCAAAAATCTTTAAAATATTCTTTCTTTTAAAAACATCTCAAAATAACCATTTTTACAAAATAATTTCCCTTTAAACTATTTATCATGTTATCATTATTTAATATTATTCATTAACAAGAACATGCAGATAATAACATATCAGTCTAATCTATATAATTAATTAATATTAGATATAAATATTAAAAATGACGAGTCAAAGAGAAGCGTGATCTTGCCTATGACGAGTAGGCTGCGGGTGTGTGGAGTGGCAATCGATGGGTTTGGCACGACGACGTGGCTACAGTGTGAGCAGGCTTGGCTCCCGTCGGTGGTTCGGCTGCTGTAGAGGCTGTCACGCCAAGTTGTTTGTGTGCCGTGTGCTGAAGGAGGCGGGTGCTGATGAGGGAGGGGGATGGCGACGTAGGTATTGTTGCGGGGCTGCTGGGGGTTTATAGCGAAGCTGAGGAGCCTCGGCTGCGGATGGTTAGAGTTGGGGCGCGGGCTCGGAGATGGAGGCGCTAGAGGTGGAACTCGGGGATAGCGAGGAGCTCAGTTGGGCCTGAAAAGAGACAGGGGGCTGAGGTTAGAGCGGTGCTGCAGGGGCAGTGAGAGGGAGTAGGCTACGCGCCGTGGGCTGCAAGAGGAGGGAGGAGATGTCAACGGTTGAGCGACTGAGGGTGAGTGACTGCGTCGAAGAGGAGGGAAGGGCGGCGAGGCGGCGTCGGACCTGGACTGAAGGCAGAGGGGCGGGGCTTGAGGAGAAGCTGGGACGGGTGATTGATTTCAGCTGATGGAGATCAGAGCTCGGTCGGGGGAGGCTTTCTTCTCGGCAAAGGGGAGGCGTCACTGCTTGGTGTGGTCGGAACTAGAGTGCAGCCACGTTGGGGAGGGCAGAGAAGAAGAGAGGGGTGTTGGCTGTGGAGTGCTAGGAAGAAGAAGAGAGAAGAGATAATATGGAGGCGGCTGGGTGGAGAAAGGAGGATGAGTAGGCGGGGAGCGGCTGGAGGAGGCCGGAGCGTGCTCGGTGCTCTGGCCGGCACTGAGGTGGGCAAGGCGGCGGGTGGGTATTTTGAGAGTGGGAACGAGAACGAAGGAAGAAGAGAAGAGGCGGCTGCGTTGATAACAGGGGAGAGTTTGGGGTTACAGGATATATATGTGTGTGTGTGATTGTGTGTGTGTGTGTGTGTCGGTGTGCTTGTGTGTGTGTATATATATATTATATATATATATATATATATATATAATATATATATATATATAATTTTAGGGTTAGGTATTTAAAACAAAAATTAAATAAAATAAATAATTACTGATATTTAAAAATCAAATAATTACAGAATAATTATCTACAAATAAAAACATACCAGTTGTATTAATATAATAGCTGATACGCAACAGAAGAACTAATATAACAAATTGTACAATTAAACAAGAATAATTAATAAAAATATATTTACTTACATTTAAAATTAAATAATTGTGGGAAAATTATCTACACAATAGCTATACTAATACAACAGATAATATGCAATAATAGAAATAATATAACTAATTGTACAAAATAATCCGTAATAATAATACAACGTATTATATGAAATAATACGTAATAGTAAAATATTATATAACGTATTATTCAAAATAATACATAATAGTATCGATAACACAACAGATTAATTCCAAAAATTTTTACTACACTAAGTTAATTCATAAATATCAAAATCATTTAAATAGTTATATAATTTGGACTTTTAAATCATAAAAATTCTAGAAAATCGAGAAAAAACAAATAATCTTTTAAAAAATATTTAAATATTTAAAATATCAAAAAATTATTTTAATTAGTATCAAAATTTCACGATTATTACATTCTACCCTCTTTAAAACAAATTCTATCCTCAGAATTAAAATAAGAAAGAACCCAAGGACAGAGATATGGAAAGAGAGACTCAACTCAACGCATATAGAGAAGAATTCAAAATAAATTGCATATCCATAAGTAGAGTATGAGAAAACACAACTCAAAATATAGACACACAAACACTAAGTTCTCACAATATAAATATATAATTTGTTATAATAAAAACACTAGAGATATATGAATATAAATATACAATTCACTATAATAAAACACTAAGTTATCACCATAAACACAAAATGATATTTAATCATATAAAGTAAATATAAAATATTTATATCACACATATAGAAAATTAATAAAAACATTCTATACAAAGCATCATCTAGATATAATATTCTATAAATAAAGATGATGAGAAAAATTTGAATATAAATTCACATATTGTACATATAAGGCATGAAACATGTTATGAGAATGCATTAGGAATCAATATCAAATATAAGTTATATGGGCAAGTCAAATACAAAGTCAAACAAGCAGAATATGATGATAACAGTTAATAGTAAAAGGTATATAGTATAGATCAATAATGAATAGTTAGAGGATATAAAATATATAAGCGGAAATAATGATAAAGCATAAGTATAAAAGCACGCAATATTACTCGAAAAGTATAAGATATAGGACAAGAATGCAGAACAAATCTGGCAGAAGAACCATAAGAATTATAATAAGGTATACAGAACATACATAATCACAATTTGAAAATAACATTAAGTAAAGAAAATAAACATAGATAGAAACACATCAATACATATAGTCAAACAAACAGAGACAAATCATAGTAATAATCAACAGTAGGATAAAACGATACATAATAATTATTAGCATACAAACAGTTATATAGAACAAGTAAATAATACAAAATCATAGACAGATTCAAAGAAACATAAATAGAATCAAAGCATAAAATAAAAGATATCAATGCAAAATAGGTAAACAAGATTCAGAAACATATGATGTGTATAGTTAATATAATCATCATGTATAATAAGCGTTAAAATAAAAACATTTACATAGTAATAAACATATAAAAAGTCTGAACACTCAAAGTACTAATCATGTTAACAAGATAAATTATGATGGAAATAGTCACAAAATATTATATGATAAAAATAGACGTAGGAGTAAACAAGTGATTCAAAATAGGCATATTATATATAAAACATAATAAGGACATAATTATACATATTCAACAAATAATATAATAAATCAGAAATATTAGTAATATTCATAAGATAAAATAATAAATATAAACAGGATATAACAATAATAATTATTACTGTATAAAATTAATTTAGATATAGCAATATATGACATCATAGTCAGAATCACATAAATACAATCAATATAAATATACATAAATAAAGATGTATAATTCATAAAACATGAATTATGAAAGATAAAATAGATTTATAAAAAATGAAAATATAAGAAGGGCATAAATTCGTATAATAAAATACTGATATATCATAGATAAACATACCATGAATGATTGATGAACATGTGAACATAAACACTGATAAAACATAAAATAAAACACGATTAAACACAGTTGATACTAAAAATGATGAATGACTATAAATCAATAAAAAATAAACATCGTAAATATAAACATCTATGTGAATATACTATATTAAAAAGAGAATAATAATTATAAAAGAATGAAAAGTAAAACACAACACAAGTAACAAAAATAATGAATAGAGAATGAACAACAAACAATGACACAATAAAAGACATAAATGTCTAAAAATATCATAAAAAACACGTGTATTCATTGTATATTGTCACAATGACAAAACAATACATATCAAAGACAAAGCAAACAAACAACAAATATATAAATACACTATAAACAACCCATGAGTAAATGCTATACATACCCACAAACGCATAATAGGATTACCTCTTATATTAATTATAAAAGGATAATAATTAATGTAACAAAATAACTATATAATTAGTAACTCAACTCTAAACTTAACAATATAAATAATACCTGAATATCAAAATAGAAATACATCGCTCTTAGAAATAAGGAAACTAATGTGAACATTACTAAAATAACCTAAACAAGATAAAACTGATTGATAGGAAAACCATGTAATGAAAATATTTTGAGTTGAATAAATAAAGAGTAAGAATGTAATGCATATGTAGAATACTAAAATCATGAACTTACTAAAGTATATTACAAAACACGAACAATATAAAATAAGCTAGAACATAAGTAAATGATAGATAGTATGATAGAAAACACACACATACATAATGTAGATATACAAAAGTATAATTAAACACAATAAAATTATCTAAATATATGATGTGATATACGATGTATATGTGAAATCTAATGGCATGATTTGAACAATTGAAAATGTATAAGTAATGATATATATATATATATATATATATA
>NC_033800.1:115917435-115920038 GCF_001876935.1 Asparagus officinalis
TATATATATATATATATAAATAATAAAAACATATAATATAACACTGTGTGTGATACATAAAATAATATAATAAATAATAAAGAAATTAATACAATTAAATGATATATAAGTCAAATCAAAGAAAACATAGTTGTGAAAATAATAACACATAAAATAATGACCAGTACGGGAAAAGAGAGGTTATACAAAGAGAGGGTAATCGCGAAGCGATGGAACAAGAACTGTGAAAAACTCCGGAGTCAAAGAGTGGTAAGATAGGGACAAAACAAAATCTATCAAGAAAATACGATAAGAGCTCAAGAATAGTCTCACGGATGAAATATGATATGGGTATAAATTATCCATTATATTCCTACAGGTGAGGACTCGGGACCGTGACCTGCTTGGGCAGCCAAAAAAAACCTGTCACACCCTGCTTCCCAAAATATCGGGAATCAAAAAATGAATAAGCCCACAATGTATTAGATTAAGGAGAGTAAATAATCATAAACATTACTCCTCTACCTAATATGCTAAGCGTCAAGAAATAAATGCAAAGGCACAGGTCCCCGATCATAATTAGCAAGAATATAATAGACAAACTCAGAACAAAATGATCCATATCATAAATAAAATATCATCCAAGACATAATATTCAGGTCAACATGCCCTTATACAAAACTGAACAAATTATTACTGGAGAAATATAAAATATATCGTTCAACAGGAAAGGAAAAGTACTACAAAAGCAACTAGGACCATCAACTAAGAAAAGATAACTGAGCTTCGGCCTATTCTTTAACTCTGACTGCAAGGCACCCGTGCTGAGAATATCCTGGCTCTAGCACATCTCCAAGCTGGACCTGTCTTTCCTCTAAGTCTGACGTATACTAGAGAAAATAGGTGTACATTAGTGTGCATGGCACACGACAAGATCCCACAAGGAAGTATAGAACGATCGAAAGACCAAAGCAATAACAGTAATAATAATAATAATAGAGCATGCAATAAGAATACTAATAATCTAAATATAATTTACTACTAGAATATAATAATCAGAAGAATTCAAAATCGATCAGGTAACGAGGTCATGCAGCTAGAGATCAGACTAATCATCCAAGTAACAGGGTCATACAACTAGATGGAATTAATACTTAAAACTCTACAACAAGAGACGTAGTACGTCGAGCAAAATAGTCCAAATAAGGAAACCCTCATGTATATACCTTATGTATTGAATTGTAGATAATTAAATATTAATCCCGATCTATGTATGAAAAGAAATATAACTGGCCCGTATCTCACAACAACTCGTAATCATCCAAGTAACGATGTTATATAACTAGCCATTCTATAACAGGTCACTGGTACATATCTCACATAGAGTCAACGTTCCTATCATCGGATGCTGACTGTTTACAAATCCCCTATGTGCATCCAAACCCACGAAACGATTCGGTGAGAGGACTACACGCAAGTGATTTTGGCCTGGTTCGAACTCAAGCAAAACTCGGGTGACGAAACGATTTTACTGACCAAGTGCGAAACGATTTACTTGGCCGAACAAACCAACCCCAGTGCAAAACGGTTCACTGGTGAGAGTCTGGAAGATACATCAACAGCCTTATCCGATCACAAGAACCATGACTTTCCCATCCTAACTCTCTTGTATTTTCTAAGTTAACAACACATAAGCCTCTAGGTCTTATTCATGTCACACAGGTCACTATAGTCATAAACTCCTAATGATTCTCAAACACAACAAGGAAATAAAAATGTAGCTGATTTTATGCAAGCATGGTATGTCACTTAATTAGAATAAGAAATATAAAATCAGCGAATGATTTGCACATAAAATGGCGTGGTCAGCAACCATCAAACACACGATCATAAACTAAATTAATTCAAAATAAATAATTCCTTTTTGCAAAATAAATTCCTTTTAAATTATCTTTCACCATAATTATTCTAAAAATAATCTTTTAAAAAAATAAATTAACAATTCAAGATAACCTCTTTTCCAAAATAATTTCTCTTAATTTATTTCTTATAATTAATAATTCCAAAAATCTTTAAAATATTCTTTCTTTTAAAAACATCTCAAAATAACCATTTTTACAAAATAATTTTCCTTTAAACTATTTATTATGTTATCATTATTTAATGTTATTCATTAACAAGCCCGCACAAATAATAACATATCAGTCTAATCTATACAATTAATTAATATCAGATAAAAATATTAAAATGATGAGTCACAGAAGCGTGATATTGCCTACGACGAGTCGGCTACGGGTGTGGCTAATGGGATCGGCGGGTGGCGTGACGGTATGGCTGCGGTGTTGAGCAGGCTTGGCGTCGATGGTCGGTTGTTGTACGGGTGTCGCCGGGCTGTTGGTATGCGGTGGCTGAAGGAGGGGTTGCTGTGAGGGAGAAAATGATGAGTCACAGAAGCGTGATATTGCCTACGACGAGTCGGCTACGGGTGTGGCTAATGGGATCGGCGGGTGGCGTGACGGTATGGCTGCGGTGTTGAGCAGGCTTGGCGTCGATGGTCGGTTGTTGTACGGGTGTCGCCGGGCTGTTGGTATGCGGTGGCTGAAGGAGGGGTTGCTGTGAGGGAG